>NW_027522572.1:0-42217 GCF_052094955.1 Ictidomys tridecemlineatus
GGGAGCAGAACTGTTGCAGAGAACAGAGTTTGGAGACATGGGTGCAGCAGGACCTGTGCAGAATCCAGAGGTTGGAGACTGTGGTGGAAAAGAAATGTTACAGAGAGCAGAGCTTGAAAACTGGGATGCAGAAGGACTGTTAAAGAGAGTAGAGGTTGGGGAATGGGAAGCAGAACTGTTGCAGAGAACAGAGTTTGGAGACTGGGGTGCAGCAGGACCGGTGCAGAATCCAGAGGTTGAAGACTGTGGTGGAAAAGGAATGTGACAGAGAGCAGAGCTCGAAAACTGGGATGCAGATGGATCTTACAGAAAACAGAGATTGTAGACCGAGGTGCAGCAAGACTGTTACAGAGAGCAGACGTTGGAGACTGGGGTGCAGAAGGATCGTTGCAGACAGCAGAGTTTCCAGACTGAGGCGCAGAAGGACTGTTGCTGAGACAAGATGTTGGAGACTTGGGTGCAGAAGGACTGTTGCAGTGAGCAGATTCTGGGGACTTGGATGCAGAAGGATTATTGCAGAGAGCAGAGGTTGGACACTGGGGTGCAGAAGAACTGTTACACAGAGCAGAGGTTGGAGACTGGGGTGAAGAAGGACTTTTTCAGAGACCAGATGTTGGGGACTTGGGTGCAGAAGGACTGTTGCAGAGAGCAGATGTTGGAGACTGGGATGCAGAAGGATTATTGCAGAGAGCAGAGGTTGGACACTGGGGTGCATAAAGACTGTTACACAGAGTAGAGGTTGGAGACTGGGGTGAAGAAAAACTGTTGTAGGGAGCAGGTGTTGGATTCTTGGGTGCAGAAGGACTGTTGCAGAGAGCAGAATTTGGAGACTGAGGTCCAGAAAAACTGTTGCAGATAGCAGAGTTTAGAGACTGGGTTGCAGAAGGACCGTTACAGAGAGCAGAGTTTGGAGAATGCAATACAGGAGGACTGTTACAGAGAGAAGAGGTTGGAGATTGGGGTGGAGAAGAAATGTTTTAGAGTGCAGATGTTTGAGACTGGCGTGCATAAGAACTGTTGCAGAGAGCAGATTTTGGAGACTGAGTTGCTGCAGGACTCTCGCAGACAACAGAGGTTTGAGAATGGTGTGCAGAAGGTCCGTTAGAGAGAGCAGATGTTGGAGACTGAGGTGCAGAAGGATTTTTACAGAGAGCAGAGGTTGGAGACTTGTGTTAACAAGGACTTTTCCAGAGAGCAGAGTTAGGAGACTGAGGTGCAGAAGGACCGTTGCCGAGAATAGAGTTTGGAGACTGGTGTGCAGAAGGACTGTTGCAGAGAGCAGAGGTTAGAGACTGTGTGGAGAAGGAATGCTATAGAGAGCATAGTTTGGAAACTTGGGTGCAGAAGTATCTTACAGAGAACAGAGTTTGGAGAATAGGGTGCAGAAGGACTGTTACAGATAGCAGAGGTTGGAGAGTGAGGTGCAAAAAAACTATTACAGAAAGCAGAGTTTGGAGACTGTGGTGAACAAGAATCTTTGCAGAGAGCAGAGTTTTCAGACTGAGGTGCAGAAGGACTGTTGCAGAAAGCAGATGTTAGAGACTGGGGTGAAGAATGACTTTTGTAGAGAGCAGAGATTGGAGAGTCGGGTTCCAAAGGATCATTGCAGAGAGCAGAGGTTAGAGACTGGGGTGCAGTAGGACCATTGCAGATATCAGAGTTTGGGAACTGAGGTGCACAAGAATTGTTACAGAGAACAGAAGTTGCATCCTGGTGTGAAGAAGGACTGATACAGAGAACATAGTTTGGAGACTGTGGTGCAGAAGGCATGTTACAGAGAGCAGAGTTTGGTGAAGGGATGCAGAACGACTGTTACAGAGGGCAGAATTTGGTGACTGGGTTGCAGAAGGATCTTACAGAGAGCAGAGGTTGGAGACTGAGGTGCAGAAGGACCGTTACAGAGAGTAGAGGTTGGAGACTGAGGTGCAGAAGGAACATTGCAGAGAGCAGAGGTCGAGTCAGAGGTGCAGAAGGACTTTTACAGAGAGCAGAGATTGGAGACTAGGGTGCAGAAGGACTGTAGCAGATAGCAGTTTTTGGAGACTGGGATGAAGAAGGACTGTTGCAGGGAGCAGGTGTTAGAGACTTGGGTGCAGTAGGACTGTTGCAGTGAGCAGAATTTGGAGACTGAGGTTCAGAAGGACTGTAACAGAGAGCAGAGCTTGGAGACTGGGGTGCAGAAGTACTGATACTGAATGCAGACGTTAAAGACTGGGGAGCAGAAGGACCGTTACAGAGAGCAGAGTTTAGAGACTGCAATATAGGAGGACTGTTACAGAGAGCAGAGGTTAGAGAATGGTTTATAAAAAAACTGTTTCAGAGTGCAGATTTTGGAGACTGGGATTCAGAAAAACTGTTGCAGAGAGCAGAGTTTAAAACCTGTAGTGCAGAAGAACTGTCACAGAAAGTGAGTTTGGAGACTGAGGTGCAGAAAGAATGATACTAAGAGCAAAGTTTAGAGACTGGGGTGCAGAATTACTGATACAGAAAGCAGAGGTTGGAGACTGGGGTTCAGAAG
The DNA here is from genome assembly GCF_052094955.1 of Ictidomys tridecemlineatus. Lineage (NCBI taxonomy): Eukaryota > Metazoa > Chordata > Mammalia > Rodentia > Sciuridae > Ictidomys > Ictidomys tridecemlineatus. The sequence continues at coordinate 2,519 of NW_027522572.1, forward strand.
GACCATAACAGTGAACAGAGGTTGGAGACTGTTATTCAGGAGGACTGTTGCAGAAAACAGAGGTTAGAGAATGGTGTGCAGAAGGACTGTTACAGAGAACAGAGGTTAGAGAATTGGGTGCAAAAGTAGGGTTGCTGAGTTCAGAGGTTGGAGACAGAGGTGCAAACAGACTTTTACAGAGAGCAGAGGTTGGAAACCATGGTGCAGAAAGACTGATACAAAAAGCAGAGTTTTGAGACTGGTGGAGAAGGACTGTTACAGAGAGCAGAGGTTGGAGACTGGGGAGTAGAAGGACTGTTGCAGAGAACGAGGTTGGAGACTGGGTTGCAGCAGGACCGTTGAAGAAAGAAGAGGTTGGAGACTGGGTTGGAGAAGGAATGTTACAGAGAGCAGAGTTTGGAAACTAGGGTGCAGAAACACCTTACAGAGAACAGAGGTTAGAGACTGGGGTGCAGAAAGAGTGTTAAAGAGACTAGAAATAGGAGTCTGAGGTTCAGAAGGTTTGTTGCAGAGAGCAGATTTTGGAGACTGGGGTGCAGAAGGATCCTTGCAGAGAGCAGACGTTGGAGACTGAGGTGCAAAAAGACTGTTATAAAGAATAAAGGTTGGAGATTGTGATGCAAAAGGCCTGTTACAGATAACAGAGGTTCTAGACTGGGGTGCAGAAGAACTGTTAGAGAGAGAAGAGTTGTTAGACAAGGTTGCAGAAGGATCTTACAGAGAGCAGAGATTGTAGACCGAGGTGCAGCAGGACTGTTACAGAGAGCAGAGGTTGAAGACTGGGGTCCAGAAGGCCTTTTACGAAGAGCAGAGTTTGGAGAAGGGCTCCAGAATGACTTTTGCATATGACAGAGTTGGAAACTGGTTTGCAGAAGGATCTTACAGAGAGCAGATGTTGGAGACTAAGGTGCAGAAGGACTGTTAAAGAGAGTAGAGGTTGGAGACTGAGGTGCAGAAGGATCGTTGCAGAGAACAGAATTTTAAGACTGAGGTGCCGAAGGACTGTTGCAGAGAGAACATGTTGGAGACTGGGGTTCAGAAGGACTGTTACAGAGAGCTGAGGTTGTAGACTTGGGTGCAGAAGGATCGTTGTAGAGAGCAGAGGTTTGGTACTGGGGTGCAGAAGGATTGTTATAGAGAACAGACTTTGGAGAATTGGGTGCAGAAGGGCTGTTACAGAGAGCAGAGTTTGGAGCCTGGGTTGCAGAAGATCTTACAGAGAGCACATGTTGGAGACTGACCTGCAGAAGGACTGTTGCACAGAGCAGAGTTTGAAGACTGGGGTGCAGAAGGACTGTTACACAGAGCAGAGGTTGAAGACTGGGTTGAAGAAGGACTGTTGCAGAGAGCAGAGGTTGGAGACGTGGGTGCAGAAAGACTGTTGCAGAGAGCAGAATTTGGAGACAGAGGTGCAGAAGGACTGTTACAGAGAGCACAGTTTGGAGACTGGGGTGCAGAAGGACCGTTACAGAGAGCAGAGTTTTGAGACTAGGGTACAGAAGGACTGTTGCAGAGAGCAGATGTTGTAGACTGTGTTTCAGAAGAACTGTAGAAGAGAGCAGAGTTTGGAGAATGGGGTGCAAAAGTAAGGTAGCAGAGAGCAGGGGTTGGAGAAAGAGGTCCAGAAGAACTATTACAGAGAGTAGAGGTTGGAAACAGTGGTGCAGAAGGACGGATACAGAAAGCAGAGGTTTGAGATTGTGGTGCAGCAGGACTGTTACAGAGAGCAGAGGTTGAAGACTGTGGTACAGAAAGACTGTTACAGAGAGCAGAGGTTGGAGAATGGGGAGCAGAAGAACTGTTGCAGAGAACAGAGTTTGGAGACTGGGGTTCAGCAGGACCGGTGCAGAATCCAGAGGTTGGAGACTGTGGTGGAAAAGGAATGTTACAGAGATCAGAGTTTTAAAACTGGGATGCAGAAGGATCTTACAGAAAGCAGATATTGTAGACCGAGGTGCAGCAAGACTGTTACAGAGAGCAGAAGTTGGAGACTGGGGTGCAGAACGATCATTGCAGACAGCAGAGTTTCCAGACTGAGGCGCAGAAGGACTGTTGCTGAGAGCAGATGTTAGAACTTGGGTGCAGAATGACTGTTGCACAGAGCAGATTCTGGAGACTGGGATGCAGAAGGATCATTGCAGAGACCAGAGTTTGGACACTGGGGTGCAAAAGGACTGTTACACAGAGCAGAGGTTGAAGACTGGGGTGAAGAAGGACTTTTTCAGAGACCAGATGTTGGGGATTTGGGTGCAGAAGGATTGTTGCAGAGAGCAGATGTTGGAGACTGGGATGCAGAAGGATCATTGCAGAGAGCAGATGTTGGACACTGGGGTGCAGAAGGTCTGTTGCAGAGAGCAGATGTTGGTAACTAGGGTGCAGAAGGACTGTTGCAGAGAGCAGAGCTTTGAGACTGGCGTGCTTAAGGACTGTTGCAGAGAGCAGAGCTTGGAGACTGGTTGGAGAAGGAATGCTATAGAGAGCAGAGTTTGGACACTTTGGTGCAGAAGGATCTTACAGAAAGCAGTGATTGGAGAATGGGGTGTAGAAAGACTGTTACAGAGAGCAGAAGTTTGAGACTGAGTTGCAAAAAAACTGTTACAGGAAGCAGAGTTTGTAGACTGTGGTGAACAAAAATCATTGCAGAGAGCAGAGTTTCAGACTGAGGTGCAGAAGGACTGTTGCAGAGATCAGATGTTGGAGACTGGGGTTTAGAAGGACTTTTGCATAGAGCAGAGTTTGGAGACTCGGGTGCCAAAGGATCGTTGAAGAGAGCAGAGGTTAGAGACTGAGGTGCAGTAGGACCACTGCAGATGTCAGAGTTTGGGAACTGAGATGCAGAAGGATTGTTACAGAGAACACAAGTTGGATCCTGGGGTGCAGAGCACTGTTACAGAGAACAGAGTTTGAAGACTGCAGTGCAGAAGGCCTGTTACAGAGAGCAGAGTTAGGTGAAGGGATGCAGAACGACTGTTACAGAGTGCAGAGTTTGCAGACTGGGTTGCAGAAGGATCTTACAGAGAGCAGAGGTTGGAGACTGAGGTGCAGAAGGACCGTTACAGAGAGTAGAGGTTGGAGACTGAGGTGCAGAAGGACTATTGCAGAGAGCAGAGGTGGCGTCAGAGGTGCAGAAGGACTTTTATAGAGAGCAGATATTGGAGACTGGGGTGCAGAAGGACTGTAGCAGATAGCAGTTTTTGAAGACTGGGTTGAAGAAGGATCATTGCAGAGAGCAGAGGTTGGATACTGTGGTGCAGAAGGACTGTTACACAGAGTACAGGTTGGAGACTGGGGTGAAGAATGACTGTTGCAGGCAGCAGGTGTTAGAGACTTGGGTGCAGAAGGACTGTTGAAGAGAGCAGAATTTGGAGACTGAGGTCCAGAAGGACTGTTGCAGGTAGAGTTTGAAGACTGGGGTGCAGAAAGACCGTTACAGAGAGCAGAGTTTGGAGTCTGCAATACAGGAGGACTGTTACAGAGAGAAGAGGTTGGAGATTGGGGTGGAGAAGAAATGTTTCAGAGTGCAGATGTTGGAGACTGAGGTGCAGAAGAACTGTTGCAGAGAGTAGAGTTTGGAGACTGGGGTGCAGAAGAACTGTTGCAGAGAGCAGAAGTTAGAGACTGAGGTGCAGAAAGAATGTTACAGAGAGCAAAATTTGGAGACAGGGGTACAGAATTACTGATACAGAAAGCAAAGGTTGGAGACTGGGGTGCCGAAGGACTGTTACAGAGAGCAGAATTAGGAGACTGGCGTGCAGATGGGTGGTTTCATGGAGCAGAGTTTTCAGACTGAGGTTCAGAAGGACTGTGGCAGAGAGCAGATGTTCGAGACAGGGGTGCAGAAGGACTGTTGCAGAGATGAGAGTTTGAAGACTGGGGTGCAGAACTACTGTTACAGAAACCAGTGTTTGGAGACTGGGTTGCTGAAGGATCTTACAGAAAGCAGAGGTTAGATACTGGGGTGTAGGTGGACTGTTACAGAGAGCAGTGGTTTGAGATTGGGGTTCAGATTAATCGTGCAGAGAGCAGAGGTTTCAGACTGAGGTCCAGAATGACGGTTACAAAGAGCAGACGTTTGAGACTGAGGTGTAGAAGGACTGTTACACAGAGAAGAGTTTGGAGACTCAGGTGCAGAATGACTGTTACAGGAGGCAGAGTTTGGAAATTGGGGTACAGAAGGACTGTTACCAAGAGCAGAGGTTGGAGACTTGGGTGCAGAAGGATTCTTACATAGAGCACATTTTGGAGACTGAGGTGCACACGGATAGATACAGAGAACAGAGGTTAGAGACTTGGGTTCAGACAGAGTTATACAGAAAGCAGAGGTTGGAGACTGCAGTGTGGAAGGACTGTTACAGAGAGCAGATCTTGGACTCTGGAGAGCAGAAGTACTTTTTCAGAGGACAGAGGTTGGAGACTGGGGTGGAGAAATAATGTTACAAAGAACAGAGTCTGGAAACTGGAGTGCAGAAAGATATTACAGAGAGTAGAGTTTAAAGACTGTGGTGCAGAAAAACTGTTGCAGAGAGCAGACGTTGGAGACTGGGGTCCAGAAGGTTTGTTGCAGAGAGCAGAGTTTGGAGACTGGGGTGCAGAAGAACTGTTGCAGAGAGCAGATGTTGGAGACTGGGGTGCAGAAAGACTGTTATATAGAGCAGACTTTGGAGACTGAGGTGCAGAAGGACTGTTACAGAGAGCAGTGTTTGATGACTGGGGTGAAGGACAGTTACAGAGAGCAGAGGTTGGAGACTGGGGTTCAGATGGATATTATAGAGAGCAGAGTTTGGAGACTGGGGTGCAAAGGACTGTTGCAGAGAGCAGATGTTGGAGACTGGGGTGGAGAAGAATTGTTGCAGAGAGAAGAGGTTAGAGACTGGGGTGCAGAAGTCCTGTTACAGAGAGTAGAGTTTAAAGACTGTTCTGCAGAATGACTGTTACAGAGTGCAGAGTTTAAAGACTGGGCTGCAGAAGAGTCTTACAGAGAGCAGAGTTTGGAGACTGAGGTGTAGAAGGACTGTTACAGAGAGCAGAGGTAGGAGACTGGGGTGCAGAAGGGTCGTTGCAGAGAGCAGAGTTTTCAGACTGAGACTGCAGAAGGACTGTTGCAGAGTGCAGATGTTGGTAACTAGGGTACAGAAGGACTGTTGTAGAGAGCAGAGGTTGGAGACTGAGGTGCAGAGGACTCTTGCAGAGAGCAGAGGTTGGAGACTGAGGTGTGGAAAGCCTGTAAGAGAGAGTAGAGTTTGGAGACTAGATGCAGAAGGAGTGTTCCAGAGAGCAGAGGTTGGATACAGGGGTGCAGAAGGATCTTACAGAGAGCAGAATTTGGAGACTTAGGTGCAGAAGCACTGTTGCAGAGATCAGAGGTTGGAGACTGGGGTGCACTAGGATCATTGCAAAGAGGAAGATTGGAGACTGGGGTGCAGAAGGATCGTTGCAGAGAGCATATTTTGGTAACTGGGGTGCCGAGGCCTGCTACAGAGAGTAGAGTTTGGAGACTGGCCTGAAGAAGGCCTGTTACAGAGAGGAGAGGTTGGAGACTGAGGTGCAGAAGTCCTGTTACATAGAGTAGATGTTCGAGACTGGGGTGCAAAAGGATCGTGCAGAGAGCAGAGGTTTTAGACTGAGGTGCAGAAGGACTGTTGTAGAGATCAGAGGTTGGAGACTGGGGTGCAGTAGGATAATTACAGAGAGCAGAGGTCAGAGACTGGGGTTCAGAAGAATCGTTGCAGAGAGCAGAGTTTGGAGACTGGTGTGCAGAAGGCCTGTTACAGAGAGGAGAGGTTGTAGACTGGGGTGCAGAAGGACTGTTATAGATAGCAGTGTTTGGAGACTGGGTTGCTGAAGGATCGTACAGAGAGCAGAGGTTGGAGACTGAGGTGCAGGTGGACTGTTACAGAGAGCAGTGGTTTGAGACTGGGGTGCAGAAGGATCATGCAGAGAGCAGATATTTCAGACTGAGGTGCAGAAGTACTATTACAGAGAGCAGAGGTTGGAGACTGAGGTGTAGAAGGACTGTTACAAAGAGGAGAATTTGGAGACTAAGGTGCAGAAGGACTGTTACAGGAAGTAGAGTTTGGAAATTGGGGTGCAGAAGACCGTTACAGAGAGCAGAGTTTGAAAACTGCGATATAGGATTGTTACCGAGAGCAGAGGTTGAAGACTGGGGTGCAGAAAGACTCTTTCATAGAACAGAGGTTGGAGACTGATGTGCAGAAGGATAGATCCAGAGAACAGAGATTGGTGGCTGGGGTTCAGACAGACTGTTACAGAAAGCAGAGGTTGGAGACTGGGATGTAGAAGGATCGTTACAATGAGCTGAGGTTGGAGACTGCGGTACAGAAGGACTGTTACAGAGGGCAGATTTCGGAGTCTTGAGAGCAGAAGACTGTTGCTGAGAACAGAGGTTGTAGACTGTTGTGGAGAAGGAATGTTACAGAGAGCAGAGTTTTGAAACTGAAGTGCAGAAGAATCTTACAGAGAGCAGAGGTTGAAGACTGTGGTGCAGAAGGACTGTTGCAGAGTGCAGACGTTGGAGGACTGGGGTCCAGAAAGATCGTTGAAGAGAGCAGAGTTTGGAGACTGGGGTTCAGAATGACTATTGCCGAGAGCAGATTTTAAAAACTGGGGTGCAGAGGACTGTTACACAGAAGAGAACTTGGATAGTGAGGTGCAGAAGGACTGTTACAGAGAGCAGAAGTTGGATACGCGGGGCAGAATTACACTTACAGAGAGCAGAGGTTGGAGACTGGGGTTCAGATGGATCTAACAGAGAGCAGAGTTTTGAGACTAGGGCTCTAAAGGACTGTTACAGAGTGCAGAGTTTAGAAACTGGGTTGCAGAAGTATCTTACAGAGAGCAGAATTGGGAGACTGAGGTGCAGAAGGACTGTTACATTGAGCAGATCTCTGAGTCTGGGGAGCAGAAAACTGTTTCAGTGGACAGAGGGATGGAGACTGGGGTGGAGAAGGAATGGTAAAGAGAGAAGAGTTTGAAAACTGGAGTGCAGAAGGATCTTAAAGAGAGAAGAGGTTGGAGACTGTGGTGCAGAAGAATTGTTGCAGAGAAAAGACGTTGGAGACAAAAGTCCAGAAGAATCATTGCAAAGAGCAGAGTTTGGAGACTGGGGTTCAGAAGGACAGCTGCAGAGAGCAGATTTTGAAGACTGGGGTTAAGAAAAACTGTTGCAGACAGCAGATTTTAGAGGCTGGGGTGCAGAAGGACTATTAAAGAGAGCAAGGGTGGGAGACTGAGGTGCAGAAGGACTGTTACAGAGATGGGAGATGGAGACTGGGGTGCAAAAGGACTGTTACAGAGAGCAGAGGTTGAAGACTGGGGTTCAGATGGATCTTACAGAGAGCAGAGTTTGGAGACTAGGGTGCAAAAGGACTGTTGCAGAGAGCAGATGTTGGAGACTGCGGTGGAGAAGAATCGTTGCAGAGAGAAGAGGTTGGAGACTGGGGTGCAGAAGGCCTGTTACAGAGAGCAGAGGTTGTAGACTGTTGTGCAGAAGGACTGTTACAGAGTGCAGAGTTTAAAGACTGGGTTGCAGGAGGATCTTACAGAGAGCAGAGTTTGGAGACTGAGGAGCAGAAGGACTGTTACAGAGAGCAGAGGTAGGAGACTGGGGTGCAGACGGGTCGTTGCATAGAGCAGATCTTTCAGACTGAGATGCAGAAGAACTGATACAGAGAGCAGATGTTGGAGACTGGGGTGCAGAAGGACTGTTGCAGAGTGCAGATGTTGGTAACTAGGGTGCAGAAGGACTGTTGTAGAAAGCAGAGTTTGGAGAATATGCTGCAGAAGGACTGTTGCAGAGTGCAGAGTTTAGAGACTGAGGTTTTGAAGTCCTGCTACAGAGAGCAGAGGTTGGAGACTTGGATGCAGAAGGACTGTTACAGAGAGTAGACGTTAAATACAGGGGTGCAGAAGGATCTTACACAGAGCAGAATTTGAAGACTGTGGTGCAGAAGGACTGTTGCAGAGATCAGAGGTTGGAGACTGGGGTGCACTAGAATCATTGCAGAGAGCAGAGGTTGGAGACTGCTGTGCAGAAAGATCGTTGCAGAGAGCAGATTTTAGAGACTGGGGTGCAGAAAGCCTGCTACAGCGAGAAGACTTTGGAGACTGGCATGCAGAAGGCCTGTTATAGAGAGGAGAGGGTGGAGACTGAGATGCAGGTGGACTGTTATATAGAGCAATGTTTTAAACTGGGGTGCAGAAGGATTGTGTAGAGAGCACAGGTATCAGACTGATGTGCAGAAGGACTGGTACAGAAAGTAGAGATTGGAAATTGGGGTGCAGAAGGACCGTTACAGAGACCAGAGTTTGAAAACTGCGGTATAGAAAAACTGTTACAGAGAGCAGAGGTTGGAGACTGGGGTGCAAAAGGAATGTTACAGAGAGCACATGTTGGAGACTGAGGTGCAGAACGATAGATACAGAGAGCAGAGTTTTGAGACTGAGTTTCAGAAGGACTGATCCTGAAAGCAGCATTTGGAGACTGGGGTGCAGAATACCCGTTACAGAGAGCAGTGGTTGGAGACTGCCGTACAGAAGGACTGTTACAGAGAGCAGATGTTGAAGACTGGGAGCAGAAGGACTGTTGCAGAGGACAGAGGTTGGAGACTTGGGTGCCACAGGACACTTGCACAAAGAAGAGGATAAAGACTGGGGAAGAGAAGGTATGTTAAAGAGAACAGAGTTTAGAGTCTGGAGTGCAGAAGGATCTTACAGAGACCAGAGTTTGGAGACTGTGGTGCAGAAGGACTGTTGCAGAGAGCAGTGATTGGAGACTGAAGTGCAGAAGTCCTGTTACATAGAGTAGAGGTTCGAGACTTTGGTGCAGAAGGATCTTGAAAGAAGCAGAGCTTGGAGACAGGTGTGCAGAAGGATCTTACAGAGAGCAGAAGTTGGAGACTGAGGTGCAGAAGGACTATTGTAGAGATCAGAGGTTGGAGACTGAGGTGCAGTAGGACTATTGTAGAGATCAGAGGTTGGAGACTGGGGTGCAGTAGGATCATTGAAGAGAGCAGAGGTTGGAGACTGGCGTGCAGAAGAACTGTTACAGAGAGCAGAGTTTGGAAACACTGGGTGCAAAAGGACTGTTACAGAGTGCAGAGTTTAAAGACTGGGTGTCTGAAGGATCTTACAGATAGCAGAGTTGGGAGACTGAGGTATAGACGAACTGTTACAGAGAGAAGAGGTAGGAGACTGGGGTGCAGAAGGGTCGTTGCAGAGAGCAAATGTTGGTAAATAGGGTACAGAAGGACTGTTGTAGAGAGCAGAGTTTGGAGACTGGGGTGCAGAAGGACTGTTGCAGAGAGCAGACGTTGGAGACGGACGTGCGGAAGTCCTGTTACAGAGAGCAGAGGTTGGAGACTCGGAAGCAGAAAGACTGTTACAGAGAGCAGAGGTTGGATACTAGGGTACTTAAAGATCTTACAGAGAGCAGAATTTGGAGACTGAGGTGCAGAAGGACTGTTGCAGAGATAAGATGTAAAAGACTGGGTTGCAGTAGGATCATTGTTGAGAGCAGATGTTGGAGATTGGGTGCAGAGGATCATTGCAGAGAGCAGATTTTAAAGAATGGGGTACAGAAGGCCTGCTACAGAGAGAAGAGTTTGGAGACTGGCATGCAGAAGGCCTGTTACAGAGAGGAGAGGTTGGAGACTGGGGTGAAGAAGGACTGTTTTAGAGAGCAGAGTTTGGAGACTGGGTTGCTGAAGAATCTTACAGAGAGCAGAGTTTGGAGACTGAGGTGCAGATGGACTGTTACAGAGATCAGAGTTTGGAGACTGCGGTATAGAAAAACTGTTACTGAGAGCATAGGTTGGAGACTGTGGTGCAGAAGGATAGATACAGAGAGCAGAGGTTTGAGACTGAGGTTCAGAAGGACTGATACAGAAAGCAGAGTTTGAAGACTGGGGTGCAGAACGCCCTTTACAGAGAGCAGAGGTTGGAGACTGCGGTACAGAAAGACTGTTACAGAGAGCAGATGTTGGAGTTTGGGGAGCAGAAGGACTGTTGCAGAGGACAGAGGTTGGAGACTGGGGTGCAGAAGGACTGTTGCAGAGAGCAGAGGTTGGAGACTAGAGTGCAGAAGGACTGTTGCAGTGAGCAGATGTTGGAGACTGAGCCGCAGAAAGACTGTTACACTGAACAGAGTTTGGAGACTGGGGTGCTGAAGAACTGGTAAAGAGAGCAGAGTTTGGAGACTGTGGTGCAGCAGGACCGTTGCAGAGAGCAGACGTTGGAGACTGGGGTTCAAATGGATCTTACAGAGAGCAGAATTTGGAGACTAATTTGCAGAAGGACTGTTGCAGAGATAAGAGGTTGGAGACTGGGGTGCAGATAAATCGTTGGAGAGAGCAGATTTTTAAGACTGGGGTGAGGAAGGCCTGCTACAGAGAGCAGAGTTTTGGGATTGAGGTGCAGAAAGACTGTTACAGAAAGCAGAGTTTAGAAATTGTTGTGCAGAAAGACCGTTACAGAGACCAGAGTTTGGAGACTGCTGTACAGAAAAACTGTTACAGAGAGCAGAGGTTTGAGCATGGGGTGCAGAAGGAATGTTACACAGAGCAGAGGTTGGATACTAGGGTGCTTAAAGATCTTACAGAGAGCAGTTGTTGGAGACTTGGGTGCAGAAGGACTGTTGCAGAGGGCAGACGTTAGAGACTGGGGTGAAGAAGGATCATTGTAGAGAGCAGAGTTTAAGACTGGGGTGCAGAAAGACTGTTACAGAAAACAGAGGTTGGAGACTGGGGTGCAGAATGCCTGTTACAGAGAGAAAGGTTCGGAGAAAGGGTGCAAAAGGACTGTTTCAGAGGGAAGTGTTTGCAGACTGGGTTGGAGAAAGATCTTACACAGAGCAGAGGTTGGAGACTGATGTGCAGAACGACTGTTTTAGAGAGTAGAGGTTGGAGACTAAGGTGCAGAACAATTGTTACAGAGAGCAGATTTTGGAGACTGGGGTGCAGAAGGACTGTTGCAAAAAGCAGAGGTTGGAGACTGTGGTGTAGAAGGACTGTTGGAGGGAGCAAAGTTTGGAGACTTGGGTGCAGAAGAAATGTTGCAGAGAGCAGAGTTTGGAGACTGAGATGCATAAGGACTGTTACAGAGATCACTGGTTGGAGACTGGGGTGCAGAAGGACTGATAGAGAAAGAAGAGGTTGGAGACTGTGGTGAAGAAGGAAAAATACAGAGAGCAGACTTTAAAGACCGCAGTACAGGAGGCCTGTTACAGAGAGCAGAGGTTGGAGACTGGGGTTGAGAAGGACTATTTCAGAGTGAAGATATTGGAGACTGGGGTTCAGAAGAACTGTTGCAGAGAGAAAAGGTTGGAGACTTGGGTGCAGAAGAACTGTCGCAGAGATCAGAGTTTTGAGACCTAGGTGCAGAGGGAATGCTACAGAGAGCAGAGGTTGGAGACTGTGGTGCAGAAGGACCTTTAGAGAGAGCAGAGTTTGGAGACTGCAGTACAGAAGGACTGTTACAATGAGCATACGTAGGAGACTAGGGTACAGAAGGACTGTTTCAGAGAGCAGATGTTGGAAACTGTGGTTCAGAAGGACTGTTGTAGAGAACAGAGGTTAGAAAATCGGGTGTAGAAGGACTGTCGCAGAGAGCATATGTTGGAGACTGAGGTGCAGAAAGACTGTTATAGAGAGCAGAGTTTGGAAACTAGGGTGCAGAAGGATCTTACAGAGAGCAGAGGTTGGAGACAGGGGTGCAGAAGTACTGTTGCTGAGAGCAGAGGTTGGAGACTGAGGTGAAGAAGGACTGTTATAGAGAAGAATTTGGAGATGGGGAGAAGAAGGACTGTTACTGAGAACAGAGGTTGGAGACTCAGGTGCAGCAGTACCGTTGCAGAAAGCAGAGGTTGGAGACTGGGGTAGAGAAGGAATGTTACTGGGAGCAGAGTTTTGAAACTGTGGTGCAGAAAGATATTACACAGAACAGAGGTTGGAGACAGGGGTGCAGAAGAACTTTTGCATAGAGCAGATGTTGGAGACTGGGGTGCAGAAGGATCGTTGCAGAGAGCAGAGGTTGGAGACTAGAGTTCAGAAGGTATGTTGCAGAGAGCAGACGTTGCAGACTGGGGTGAAGAAGAATCGTTGCAGACAGCAGAGGTTAGAGACTGGGGAGCAGAAGGACTGTTACAGAGAGTAGAGTTTGGAGTCTGAGGTGCAGATGAATCGTTGCTTAGAGCAGAGATTGGAGACTGAGTTGCAAAAGGACTGTTGCAGAGAGCAGAGTTTGGAGACTGGGGTGCTGAAGAACTGGTAAAGAGTACAGAGGTTGGAGACTGGGGTGCAGAAGGATTGTTATAAAGAACAGAGTTCGGAGAATGGGGTGCAGAAGGCCTGTTACTGAGAGCAGAGTTTGGAGAAAAGGTGCAGAAGTACTTTTACAAAGATTAGAGACCGAGGTGCAGAAGGACCTTTGCAGAGAGCAGAGGTTGGAGACTGAGGTGCAGAAGGATTGTTACAGAGAGCAGACGTTGGAGACTTTGTCTCAGAGGGACTGCTGCAGAGAGCAGATTCTGAACATGGGGTGTAGCAGGACTGTTGCGGAGAGCACAGGTTTGAGATTTGGGTGAAGAAGGACTGTTGTAGAGAGCAGAGTTTGTAGACTGTGATGCAGAAGTACTGTTACAGAGAGCAGAGGTTGGAGATTGGGGTGCAGATGGACTGATACAGAAAGCAGAGTTTGAAGACTCAGGTGCAGAAAGACTGTTGCAGAGAGCAGAGGTTGGAGAATGGGGTGCAAAAGACCTGTTACAAAGAACAGAGGTTGGAGACTGGGGTGCAAAAGGACTGTTACAGACAGCAGAGTTTGGGGACAGGGTTGCAGAAGGATCTTACAGAGAGCAGAGCTTAGAGACTGTGGTACAGCAGGACTGTTACAGAGAACAGAGTTTGGAGACTGGGGTGCAGAAGGATCGTAACAGAGAACAGAGTTTTCAGACTGAGGTGCAGAAGGATTTTTGCAGAGAACAGAGTTTTCAGACTGAGGTGCAAAAGGATTTTTGCAGAGAGCAGATATTGGAGACTGGGGTGCAGAAGGAATGTTTTAGAGAGCAGTGGTTGGAGACTGGTGTGCAGAAGGATCGTTGTAGCGAGCAGAGGTTTGAGACCAGCGTCCAGAAGGACTGTTACAGAGAACAGAGGTTGGAGAAGGGGTGCAGAAGGACTGTTACAGAGGGCAGAGTTTACAGACTGTGTTGCAGAAGGATCTTAGAGAGAGCAGATGTTGGAGACTGAGCTGCAGAAGGACTGTTACCGAGAGTAGAGGTTAGAGACTGAGGTGCAGAAGGATTGTTACAGAGAGCAGTGGTTGGAGCCTGAGGTGCAGAAGGACTGTTGCAGATAGCAGAGTTTGGAGACTGCGGTGTAGAAGGATTGTTGCAGATACAGAGGTTTGAGACTTTGGTGCAGAAGGACTGATACAGAAAGCAGAGGTTGAATACTGGGGAGCAGAAGGACCGTTACAGAGTGCAGACTTTAAAGACCACAGTACAGGAGGCCTGTTACAGAGAGCAGAGGTTGGAGACTGGTGTGGAGAAGGACTGTTTCAGAGTGCAGACCTTGGATACTGGGTGCAGATGAACTGTCGCAGAGAGCAGAGGATGGAGAATGAGGTGCAGAAGGAATGTTGCAGTGAGCAGATGTTGGAAACTGTGGTGCAGAAGAAATGATACAGAAAGGAGAGGTTGAAGACTGGGGTGCAGAATGACCATTACAGAGAGCAGAGGTTGGGGACTGGGGAGCAGATGGACTGTTACAGAGAGCAGAGGTTGGAGACTGGAGAGCAGAAGGACTGTTACAGAGAGCAGAGGTTGGAGTCTGGGGAGGATAAGGAATGTTACAAAGAGCAGATTTGGAAACTGGGTTGCAGAAAAATCTTACAGAGATCAGAGGTTTGAGTCTGGCATTCAGAAGCACTGTTACAGAAAGTAGATTTTGGAGACTGAGGAGCAGTAGGACTGTTACAAAAAGCAGAGTTGGGAGACTGGGGTCCACAAGGATTGTTGCAGATAGCATAGTTTTCAGACTGAGCTTCAGGTAGACTGTTGCAGACTGCAGATGTTGAAGATTGGGGTGCAGAAGGACTTTTGCAGAGAGCACATGTTGGAGACTGGTGTGCAAAAGTATCATTGCAGAGAGCAGAGTTTGGAGACTGAGGTGCAGTAGAACACTTATAGAGAGCAGAGTTTTCAGACAAGGTTGCACAAGGATCTTAGGGAGAGCAGAGTTGTAGACGATGTGCAGCAGGACTGTTACAGAGAGCAGAGGATAAAGACTGGGGTGCAGGAGGATTTTTGTAGAGAACAGAGTTTTCAGACCTGGTGCAGAAGGACTTTTGCAGACAGCACATGTTGGAGACTGGGGTGCAGAAGGACTGTTGCAAAGAGCAGAGTTTGGGGACTGTGGTGCAGAAGGATCGTTGTAGAGAGCAAAATTTTGAGACTGGAGTGCAGAAGGATTGTTATAGAGAACAGTGGTTGGAGACTGGGGTGCAGAAGGCCTATTACAGAGAGCAGAGTTTGGAAAAGGGGTTCAGAAGTACATTTACAGAGAGTAGTTTTTAAAGACTGAGGTGCAGAAGGACCGTTGCAGAGACCAGAGTTTGAAGACTGAGGTGAAGAAGAATTGTTACAGAGAGCAGAGGTTGGAGACTGGGTTGCAGAGGGACTTTTTCAGAGAGCAGAGGCTGGAAACTGGGGTATATAAGGACTGTTGTGGAGAGCACAGTTTTAAGATTGGGGTGCAGAAGGACTGTTGCAGGAAGCAGAGTTTCTAGACTGGGTTACAGAAGCAGAGGTTGGAGATTTGGTGCAGAAGGACTGTTGCAGAGAGCACATGTTGGAGACTGGGGTGCAGAAGGACTGTTGCAGAGAGCAGAGTTTGTAGACTGAGGTGCAGAAAGACTACTAGAGAGAGCAGAGGTTGGAAATTGTGGTGCAGTTGGACTGATACAGTAAACACATTTTGGAGACTGGGGTGCAGAAGAACTGTTGCAGAGAGCAGAAGTTGGAGAATGGGGTGCAAAAGGCCTGTTACAAAGAGCAGAGGTTGGAGACTGGGGTGCAGAAGGATTGTTACAGAAAGCAGGGTTTGGAGACAGGGTTGCAGAAGGATTGTTGCAGAGAACATAGTTTTCAGACTGAGGTGCAGAAGGACTGTTGCAGAGAGCAGAGTTTGGATACTAAGTTGCAGAAGAACTGTTATAGAAAGCAGCGTTTGGAGACTGGTGGGAACAACATACCGTTACAGAGAGCAGATTTTGGAGACTGCTATACAGGAGAACTGTTACAAAGAGCAGAGTTTAGAGACTGGAGTGGAGAAGGACTTTTGTAGAGAGCAGAGGATGGAGACTGGGGTGCAGAATTATCTTTGTAGAGAGCAGAGTATTAAGACTGGCGTGCAAAAGGACTGTTACACAGAACAGAGTATGGAGAAGGGGTGCAGATGGACTGTTACAGAGGGCAGAGTTTGGAGACTGGGTTCAGAAGAATCTTACAAAGAGCAAATGTTGGAGACCGAGGTGCAGAAGGACTTTTACAGAGAGTAGAGGTTGGAGACTTAAGAGCAGAAAGACTGTTGTAGAGAATAGAGGTTGGAGGCTGAGGTCCAGAAGGATTGTTACGTATATCAGTGGGTTGAGACTGGGGTGCAGAAGGGCAGTAACAGAAATCACAGATGGAGACTGGGGTGCAGAAGAAATGTTGCAGAGAGCAGAAGTTGGAGACTGGGGTGCAGAAGGACTGTTACTGAGAGCAGAGGTTGGAGACTGGGGTGCAGAGGAACTGATAGAGAAAGCTTACGTTGGAGACTGGGGTTCAGAAAGACTATTACAGAGAGCAGAGTTTTGAGACTGCGGTAAAAAAGGACTGTTACAGAGAGCAGAGTTTAGAGACTGAGGTGCAGAAGGAGTGTTGCAGGGAGTAGAGGTTTGATACTTTGGTGCAGGAGGACTGTGGCAGAGAGCAGAGTTTGGAGACTGAGGTGAAGAAGAACTGTTACCGAGAGCAGAGGTTGGAGACTGGGGTGCAGAAGTGCTGATACAGAAAGCAGAGGTTGGAGACTGAAGTGCAGAAGGACCGTTACAGATAGCAGATTTTGGAGACTGCACTACACGAGGACTGTTACAGAGAACAGAGGTTGGAGAAGGAGTGCAGAAAGTCTGTTACAGTAGGCAGAGTTTACAGACTGGGTTGCAGAAGGATCTTAGAGAGAGCAGATTATGGAGACTGCAGTACAGAAGGACTTTTACAGAGAGCAAAGTTTTGCGACTGGGGTGGAGAAGAACTGTTTTAGAGAGAAGATGTTGTAGTCTGTGGTTCAAAAGGACTGTTGGAGAGAGCAGAGGATAAAGACTGGAGTTTGGAAGTACTGTTTCAGAGAACAGAGTTTGCAGACTGAGTTTCAGAAGGACTGTTACAGCGAGCAGAGTTTGGAGACTGGGGTGAAAAATGATGGATACAGAAAGAAGAGGTTTGATACTGGGGTGCATAAGTACCCTTACAAAGATCAAAGATTGGAGACTGCGGTACAGAAAGACTGTTGCAGAGAAAAGAGGTTGGAGACTGGGGTGCAACAGGATCGTTGCAGAGAGCAGAGTTGTAAGACTGAGGTGCAGAAAGACTGTTGCAGGGAGCAGATGTTGGAGACTTGGGTGCAGAATGACTTTTGCAGAGAGCAGAGGTTGGAAACTGGGGTGCAAAATAATTGTTGTAGAGAGCATAGTTTTTAGACTGGGGTGCAGAGGGATCGTTGCAGAGAGCAGAGGTTGGAGACTGGGGTGCAGAAGGAGTGTTGCAGAAAGCAGATGTTGGAAACTGGTGTACAGAAAGATCGTTGCAGACAGCAGAGGTTTGAGACTGGTGTGCAGAAGGACTGTTACAAAGAGTAGAGTTTCGAGACTGAGATGCAGAAGGATCGTTGCAGAGAGCAGAATTTGGAGATTGGTGTGCAGTAGAACTTCTACAGAGAGCAGAGTTTTTAGACAAGGTTGCACAAGGATCTTACAGAGAGCCGATTTGTAGACCGATGTGCATTAGGACTGTTACAGAGAGCAGAGGTTGGAGACTGGGGTGGAGTAGGGTCGTTGTAGAGAACAGAGTTTTCACAGTGAGGTGCAGAAGGACTTTTGCAGTGTGCACATGTTGGAGACTGGGGTGCAGAAGGACTGTTGCAAAGAGCGGAGTTTGGGGACCAGGATGCATAAGGATCATTTTAGAGAGCAAAATTTTTAAACTGGGGGTGAAGAAGGATTGTTATAGAGAATAGAGGTTGGAGACCTGGGGTGCAGAAGGCCTATTATGGAGAGCAGAGTTTGAAGAAGGGGTTCAGAAGTACATTTACAGAGAGTAGTTTTTGGAGACTGAGGTGCAGAAGGACCGTTGCAGAGAGCAGAGGTTGAAGACTGAGGTGCAGAAGGATTATTACAGAGAGCAGAGGTTGGAGACTGGGTTGCAAAGAAACTGTTGCAGAGAGCAGAGACTGGACACTGGGGTGTAAAAGGACTGTTGCGAAGAGCACAGGTTGGATATTGGGGTTCAGAAGAACTGATACAGAAAGCTGACATTTGAGACTGCAGTGCTTAAGAACCGTTACAGAGAGCAGAGTTTTCCGACTGAAGTGCAGAATGACTTTTGCAGAGAGCAGATATTGGAGACTGGGGTGCAGAAGGACTGTTGCAGAGAGCAGACATCAGAGACTGGGGTTAAAAAGGATCGTTTCAGAGAGCAGACTGTTGTGCAGAAAGATTGTTACAGAGAGTAGAGTTTGGAGACTGGGTTTTAGAAGGATGCTACAGAGAGCAGAGTTTGGAGACTGAAGTGGAAAAGGATAGATACAGAGAACAGCGGTTGGAGACTGCGCTTCAGACATACTGATACAGAAAGCAGAGGTTGGAAACTGGGGTTTAGAAGGACCGTTACAAAGAGCAAAGGTTGGAGACTGCGGTACAGAAGGACTGTTACAGAGACCAGATGTCGAAGACTGGGGAGCAGAAGGACTGTGGCAGAGGACAGAGTGTGGAGACTGGGGTGGAAAAGGAATGTTACAGAGAGCAGAGTATGGAAGTGCACAAGAATCTTACAAAGAGCAGAGGTTGGAGACTGTGGTGCAGAAGAACTGTTGCAGAGAGCAGATATTTGTAACTAGGTTGCAGAAGGACTGTTATAGAGAGCAGAGGTTTGAGACTGGGGTGCAGAAGGACTGTTGCAGAGAGCAGATGTTGGAGAATGAGGTGCGGAAGTTCTGTTACAGAGAGCAGAGGTTGAAAACTCAGGTGCAGAAGGACTATTAAAGAGTGCAGAGGTTTGATACAGGGGTGCAAAAGGATGTTTCAGAGAACAGAATTTGGACACTGAGGTGCAGAAGGACTCTTGCAGAGATCAGAGTTTGGAGACTAGGGTGCAGTAGGATCATTGCAGAGCGCAGAGTTTGGAGACTAGGGTGCAGAAGGATCGTTGCAGAGAGCAGAGGTTGGAGACTGTGATGCAGAAGGCCTGCTATAAAGAGCACAGTTTGGAGACTGGCGTGCAGAAGGCCTGTAAGAGAGAGAAGAGTTTGGAGACTTAGTAGCAGAAAGACTGTTTTAGAGAGCAGAGTTTGGATACTGGGTTGTTGAAGGATCTTACAGAGAGAAGAGGTTGGAGACTGACGTTCAGGTGTACTGTTACAGAGAGCAGTGGTTGGAGACTGGGGTGCAGAAGGATCGTGCAGAGAACAGAGGTGTCAGACAGAGGTGCAGAAGGACTGTTACAGAGAGCAGAGGCTAGAGACTGAGGTGTAGAAAGACTGTTACAGAGAGCAGAGTTTGGAGACTGAGGTGCAGAAGGACTGTTACAGAAAGCAGAAGTTGGAAATTGGGATGCAGAAGGACCGTTACAGAAACCAGAGTTTGAACACTGTGGTATAGAAAAACTCTTACAGAAAGCAGGGGTTGGAGACTGGGGTGCAGATGGAATGTTACAGAGAGCACAGGTTTGAAACTGAGGTGAAGAAGGATAGATACAGAGAGCAGAGTTTTGAGACTGGGGTTCAGAAAGACTGATACGGAAAGCAGATTTTGGAGAATGGGGTGCAGAAGGACCGTTCCGGTGAGCAGAGGTACGAGACTGCACTACAGAAGGAATGTTACAGAGAGCAGAGTTTGGATACTGGGGTTCAGATGGACTGTTACAGAGGACAGAAGTTGTTGACTGGGGTGCCGCACCCCCGCAGAAAGCAGAGGTTGGAGAATGCAATGGAGAAGAAATGTTTGAGAGAGCAGATTTTGTAAACTGGAGTGCAGAAAGATCTTACAGAGAGCAGAGGTTGGAAACTGTGGAGCAGAAGGACTGTTGCAGAGATTAGAGGTTGGAGACTAGGCTCCAGAAGTATCGTTGCAGAGAGCAGAGTTTGGAGACTGGTGTGCAGAAAGACTGTTGCAGTGAGCAGAGGTTAAAGACTGGGTGCAGAAGGACTGTTGCAGAGAGCAGAGGATGGCGACTGGAGTGCAGAAGGACTGTTGCAGAGAGTAGAGGTTAAAGACTAAGGTGCAGAAGGACTCTTAAAGAGAGCAGAAGTTAGATACTGGAATGCAGACGGACTGATACAGAAAGCAGAGATTGGAGTCTGGAGTGCTTAAAGACCGTTACAGAGAGCACAGGTTGGAGACTGCAGTACAGAAGGACTGTTGCAGAGAGAAGAGTTTGAAGACTGGGGTGCAGAAGGACTGTTTCAGAGAGCAGAGTTTGGAGACTGAGGTGCAGAAGTCCTGTTACATAGAGAAGAGGTTGGAGACTTGGGTGCAGAAAGATCGTTTCAAGGAGCAGAGTTTGGAGACAGGGGTGCAGAAGGATCTTACAGAGAGCAGAAGTTGGGGACTGAGGTACAGAAGGACTGTTGCAGAGATGAGAGGTTGGAGACTGGGGTGCAGTAAGATCATTGCAGAGAGCAGAGTTTGGAGACTCGGGTGCAGTAGGATCGTTGCAGAGAGCGGAGGTTAGAGACTGAGGTGCAGAAGGCCTGCTTCAGAGAGCAGAGTTTGGAGACTGGCATGCAGAAGACCTATTACAGAGAGGAGATTTTGGAAACTCGGGTGCAGAAAGACTTTTGTAGGGAGCAGAGTTTGGAGACTGGGTTGCTGAAGGATCTTACAGAGAGCAGAGGTTGGAGACTGAGGTGCAGAAGGACTGTTACAGAGAGCAGAGGTTGGAGACTGAGGTGTAGAAGGACGGTTACATAGAGAAGAGTTTGGAGACTCAGGTGCAGAAGTACTGTTATAGGAAGCAGAGTTTGGAAATTGGGATGCAGAAGGACCGTTACAGAGAGCAGAGTTTGGAGACTGCGGTATAAGACTGTTACTGAGAGAAGAGGTTGAAGACTGGGGTGCAGAAAGACTCTTACATAGAGCACAGGTTGGAGAATGAGGTGCAGAAAAATAGATACAGAGAACAGAGGTTGGAGACTGGGGTTCCGAAAGACTGATAAAGAAAGCAGAGGTTGGAGACTGGGGTCCAGAAGGATCAATGCAAAGAGCAGAGTTTTGAAACTGTGTTGTAGAAGGACTTTTCCAGAGAGCAGACGTTGGAAACTGGGGTGCAGAAAGACTGTGGCAGAGAGCAGATATTAAAAACTGGGGTGCAGAATGACTGTTACATGCTGCGCCCCTCTTCTGACTCAGGCAATGGCAAGGCCCTACTGAGGTGGATGGTGCAAGGCGTCCATCCTCTGGAGGAGCGCAGTATTTTTCTGGGAATGGGCTGATTTGTTTTTGTATTCCTTTAATAAGTATAGTTTTGATTTCTCATATGACCATTAAGTATAAAGGAAAAATAATGACTTTCCCAATTAATGCAACTACTTCTAAAGCATAGATCTTTTTGCTCTAAATGCAATGATTCAGCTGTGGAGTGTAAATTGTTAATGTCTAAAGAAAAACTCCCTGTATTCCTGTCAAGGAAGTTTTTGAGAAATTAAATTAAAATCAAGAGAAAAAAATTAATGTTAAAAAGATAGATTAGTGCTTAGTACTGGGCAATTTGTTCTTGTTCCTGTGCACAATGGTTTGTGCTCTTACTTCTGTTTGATTAAAAGTAATAACAAGTCAGCCCTTTGCCATAACCATGGCACCGGTTCCAGTCAGTAAGTCAAGAAAGAATAGTCAAGCCAATAGTTTGGGACATTTGTAACTATTATTAAAAGTTAACTAAGCAGAAACTGCTCAAAGCAAAACGCGAACTGAAAGTACAAATGCTTTCTTATGCATAAGCCAAGATACATTCTTCTATTCTAATTGTAGTTATGTAATATTTTGTTTTGTTTGAATGATGATTCCTGTTTTGTAATCACAAAGTACTGTAAGCCTGCCAAAATGAAAAGTATATATGATCAACTTCACAAGTAAAGATCGGGATCAACACCTTCACTTTGGTGTCTGTGTTGTATCTCCACACCCTCTTTTGCCGACTCCTCACCATCCGTTCATCTCCTGAGACCCTCTGTTGGAGCTGGTCTCCGACAGTTACACAGAGCAGAGGTTGGAGACTGAGCTGCAGAAGGACTGTTACAGAGAGCAGTGTTTGGAGACTGGGTGCAGAAGAACTGTTACAGAGAGCAGAGTTTGGAGACTGGGGTTCAGATGGATCTTACAGAGAGCAGAGTTTTGAGACTGGGGTGCAAAAGAACTGTTGCAGAAAGGAGTTTCTGGAGACTGGGGTGGAGAAGAATCGTTGCAGAGAGAAGAGGTTGGAGACTGGGGTGCAGATGGCCTGTAACAGAGAGCAGAGTTTGGAGACTGGGTTGCAGAAGTCATGTTACAGAGAGCAGAGTTTGGAGACTCTTGTGCAGAAGAACTGTTACAGAGTGCAGAGTTTAAAGACTGGGTTGTAGAAGGATCTTACAAAGAGCAGAGTTGGGAGAATTAGGTGCAGAAGGACTGTTACAGACAGCAGAAGTAGGACACTGTAATGCAGAAGGGTCGTTGCAGTGAGCAGACTTTTCAGAGTGAGGTGCAAAAGGACTGTTGCAGAAAGCAGATAGTGGAGACTGTGTTGTAGAAGGACTGTTGCAGAGAGCAGAGGTTGGAGACATTGGTGAAGAAGGATCGTTGCAGAGAGCAGAGGTTGGAGACCGGTGGGCAGAAGCACTGTTACAGAGAGCAGAGTTTCAACCTGGGTTGCAGAAGGATCTTACAAAGAGCAGAGGTTGCAGACAGGGGTGCAGAAGGATTGTTACAGAGAGCAGAGGTTGGAGACTGTGGTCCAGAAGGACTCTTGCAGAGAGCAGACGTTGGAGACTGGGGTCCAGAAAGATCGTTGCAGAAAGCAGAGTTGGAGACTGGGGTGTAGAAGGACTGTTACAGAGAGCAGAGGTTGAAGACTGTTGTGCAGAAGGATGATTACCAAGGGCAAAGTTTAAAGACTGGGTTGCAGAAGGATCTTACAGAGAGCAGAGTTGGGAGTTTGAGGTGCAGAAGGGTCGTTGCATACAGCAGAGTTTTCCGACTGAAGTGCAGAATGACTGTTGCAGAGAGAAGATGTTGGATACTGAGGTGCAGAAGGACTGTTGTAAAGAGCAGACATTGGAGACGGGTTAAGAAGGTGTGCAGAAAGATTGTTACAGAGAGTAGAGTTTTGAGACTGGGTTTTAGAAGGATGCTACAGAGAGCAAAGGTTGGAGACTGAAGTGGAGAAGTACTGTTACAGAGAGTAGAGTTTGGAGACTGAGGTGCAAAAGGATAGGTACAGAGAACAGTGGTTGGAGACTGCGGTTCAGACAGACTGATAGAGAAAGCAGAGGTTGGAGACTGGGGTGTAGAAGGACCGTTACAAAGAGCACAGGTTGGAGACTGCAGTACAGAAGGACTGTTAGAGAGACCAGATGTCGGAGACTGGGGAGCAGAAGGACTGTTGCAGAGAGCAGAGTTTGGAGACTGGGGTGGAGAAGGAATGTTACAGAGAGCAGAGTATGGAATCTGGAGTGCACACGGATCTTACAAAAAGATGAGGTTGGAGACTGTGGTGCAGATCGACTGTTGAAGAGAGCAGACATTGGAGACTAAGGTCCAGAAGGAGTGTTGCAGAGAGCAGAGTTTGGAGACTGGGGTGCAGAAGGACTGTTGCAGAAAGCAGAGGTTGGAGACCGGTGTGCAGAAGCACTGTTACAGAGAGCAGAGTTTGGAGACTGGGTTTCAGAAGGATATTACAGATAGCATAGGTTTCAGACAGGGGTTTAGAAGGATTGTTACAGAGAGCAGAGGTTGAAGACTGCGGTACAGAAGGACTGTTACAGAGAGCATATCTCGGAGACTGGGGAGAAGAAGAACTGTTGCAGAAGACAGAGGTTTGAGACTCCGGTGAAGAAGGAATGTTACAGAGAGCAGAGTTTGGAAACTAGAGTGCAGAAGGATCTTACAAATAGAAGACGTTGGAGACTGTGTTGCAGAAGAACTGTTGCAGAGACCAGATGTTAAAGACTGGGGTCCAAAAAGATCGTTGCAGAGAGCAGAGTTTTGAGACTGGGGTGCAGAAGGACTGTTCCAGAGAGCAGACGTTTGAGACTGGGGTGCAGAAGGACTGTGGCAGAGAGCAGATTTTAGAGACTGGGGTGCAGAAGGACTGTTACACAGAGCAGAGGTTGGAGACTGAGGTGCAGAAGGACTGTTACAGAGAGCAGTGTTTGGAGACTGGGGTGCAGAAAGACTCTTAGAGAGAGCAGAGTTTGGAGACTGGGGTTCAGATGGATTTTACAGAGATAAGAGTTTTGAGACTGGGGTTCAAAAGGACTGTTGCAGAGAGCAGAATATGGACACTGGGCTGGAGAAGAATTGTTTCAGAGAGAAAAGGCTGGAGACTGGGGTGCAGAAGGCCTGTTACAGAGAGCAGAGTTTGGAGACTGGGTGGCAGAAGTCATGTTACAGAGAGCAGAGTTTGGAGACTGTTGTGCACAAGGACTGTTACAGAGTGCAGAGTTTAAAGACTGGGTTGTAGAAGGATCTTACAAAGAGCAGAGTTGGGAGAATGAGGTGCAGAAGGACTGTTACAGAGAGCAGAAGTAGGAGACTGTGGTGCAGAAGGGTCGTTGCAGTGAGCAGACATTTCAGAGTGAGGTGCAAAATTACTGTTGCAGAGAGCAGATAATGGAGACTGGGTTGTAGAAGGACTGTTTCAGAGAGCAGAGGTTGGAGACTTTGGTAAAGAAGGATGGTTGCAGAGAGCAGAGGTTGGAGACCAGTGGGCAGAAGAACTGTTACAGAGAGCAGAGTTTCAAACTTGGTTGCAAAAGGATCTTACAAAGAGTAGAAGTTGCAGACAGGGGTGCAGAAGGATTGTTACAGAGAGCAGAGGTTGGAGACTGTGGTCCAGAATGACTCTTGCAGAGAGGAGACTTTGGAGACTGGGGTCCAGAAAGATCATTGCAGAAAGCAGACTTGGAGACTGGGGTGTAGAAGGACTGTTGCAGAGAGCAGATGTTGGAGACTGGGGTGCAGACGGACTGTTGCAGAGAGCAGAGGTTGAAGAGTGGGATTCAGAAATACTGTTGCAGAGAGCAGAGGTTGGAGAGTGGGGTTCAGAAAGACTGTTGCAGAGAGCAGAGGTTTGAGAATGAGGTGCAGAAAAACTGTTACAGAGAGCAGAGTTTGAAGACTGGGGTTTAGATGAATCTTACAGAGAACAGATTTTAGAGACTGTGGTGCAAGAGGACTGTTTCAGAGAGCAGAGTTTGGAGACTGGTGTGAAGAAGAATCCTTGCAGAGAGAAGAATTTAGAGACTGGGGTGCAGAAGGCCTGTTACAGAGAGCAGTGGTTAGATACTGGGTTGCAAAAGTCCTGTTACAGAGAGCAGAGTTTTGAGACTGTTGTGTAGAAGGACGATTACCAAGTGCAGAGTTTAAACACTGGGTTGCAGAAGGATATTACAGAGAGCAGAGTTGGGAGTCTGAGGTGCAGAATGTTCATAGTATACAGCAGAGTTTTCCGATTGAAGTGCAGAATGACTGTTGCAGAGAGCAGATATTGGAGACTGGGGTGCAGAAGGACTGTTGCAGAGAGCAGACATCAGAGACTGGGGTTCAGAAGAATCATTTCAGATAGCAGAGGTTGGAGACTGGTGTTCAGAAGGATTGTTACAGAGAGTAGAGTTTGGAGACTGGGTTTTAGAAGGATGCTAAAGAGAGCTGAGGTTGGAGACTGAAGTGGAAAAGGATAGATACAGAGAACAGCAGTTGGAGACTGCGGTTCAGACAGACTGATACAGAGAGCAGAGGTTGGAGAATGGGTTGTAGAAGAACCGTTACAAAGAGCAACGTTTGGAGACTGCGGTACAGAAGGACTGTTACAGAGACCAGATGTCGGAGACTGGGGAGCAGAAGGACTGTTGCAGAGGACAGAGTGTGGAGACTGGGGTGGAAAAGGAATGTTACAGAGAGCAGAGTATGGAATCTGGAGTGCACAAGAATCTTACAAAGAGCAGAGGTTGGAGACTGTGGTGCAGAAGGACTGTTGAAGAGAGCAGACGTTGGAGACTGTGGTCCAGAAGGAGCATTGCAGAGAGCAGAGTTTGGAGACTGGGGTGCAGAAGGACTGTTACAGAGAGCAGATGTTTTAGACTGGGGTGCAGAAGGACTGTTACAGAGAGAAGAAGTTGGAGACTGAGGTGCAGAAGGACTGTTACAGAGAGCAGAATTCAGAGACTGGGGTGCAGGAGGACTGTTACAGAGAGCAGAGGTTAAAGACAGGGTTTCAGATGGATCTTACAGATAGCAGAGTTTGGAGACTGGGGTGCAAAAGGACTGTTGCTGAGAGCAGATGTTGGAGACTGGGGTGGAGAAGAATCATTGCAGAGAGAAGAGGTTGGAGACTGGGGTGCAGAAGGCCTGTTACAGAGAGCAGAGGTTAGAGACTGGGTGCCAGAATGATATTAAAAATAGCAGAGTTTGGATACTGAGGTGCAGATGGAGTGTTACAGAGAGTAGAGGTAGGAGACTGGGATGCAGAACGGTCGTTGCAGAGAGCAGAGTTTTCAGACTGAGGTGCAGAAGAACTGTTGCAGAGAGCAGATGTTTGAGACTGGGGTGCAGAAGGATTGCTACAGAGAGCAGAGGTTGGAGACTGGAGTGCATAAGGATCTTACAGAGAGCAGACATTCGAGACTAGTGTGCAGAAGCACTGTTGCCAAGAGCAGAGTCTGGAGGCTGGGTTGCAGAAGGGTCTTACAAAGAGCAGAGTTAGGAGTCTGAGGTGCAGAAGGATCATTGCAGAGAGCACAGATTTCAGACTGAGTTGCAGCAGGACTGTTGCAGAGAGCAGGGGTTAAAGACTGGGGTGAAGGAGGGTCGTTGCAGTGAGCAGAGTTTTCAGACTGAGGTGCAGAACGAATGTTGCAGAGAGCAAATGTTGGAGACTGGGGTACAGAAGGATTGTTACAGAGTGCAAAGGTAGGAGACTTTGGTGAGAATAAATCTTTGCAGAGAGCAGAAGTTGGAGACCGGTGTGCAGAAGCAATGTTACAGAGAGCAGAGTTTGGAGACTGGGTTTCAGAAGAATATTACAAAGAGCAGAGGTTGCAGACAGGAGTTTAGAAGGATTGTTACAGAGAGCAGAGGTTGAAGACTTTGGTGCAGAAGGACTGATACAGAGAGCATAGGTTGGAATCTGAGGTGTGGAAGGACTGTTACAGAGAGCAGAGTTTAGAGACTGCGGTATAAGACTGTTTCCGAGAGACGAGGTAGGAGACTGGGGTGCAGAAGGACTCTTACATAGAGCACAGTTTAGACACTGAGGTGCAGAAAGATAGATACAGAGAACAGAGGTTGGAGACTGGGGTTCCGAAAGACTGATACAGAAAGCAGAGTTTGGAGACTGCGGTGTAGAAGGACTGTTACAAAGAGCAGAGGTTGGAGACTGCGGTACAGAAGGACTGTTACAGAGAGCATATCTTGGAGACTGGGGAGCAGAAGGACTGTTGCAGAAGACAGAGGTTTGAGACTTTAGTGAAGAAGGAATGTTACAGAGAGCAGAGTTTAGAAACTAGAGTGCAGAAGGATCTTACAAAAAGAAGAGGTTTGATACTGTGTTGCAGAAGGGCTGTTGCAGAAAGCAGACGTTGGAGACTGGGGTCCAGAAGAATCGTTTCAGAGAGCAGAGTTTTGAGACTGGGGTGCAGAAGTACTGTTCCAGAGAGCAGACGTTGGAGACTGGCGTGCAGAAGGACTGTGAAAGAGAGCAGATTTTAGAGACTGGGGTGCAGAATGACTGTTAAACAGAGCAGAGGTTGGAGACTGCAGGAGGACTGGTGCAGAAGGACTGTTGCAGAAGGACGTTGGAGCCTGGGGTCCAGAAGGATCGTTTCAGAGAGCAGAGTTTGGAGACTGGAGTTAGAAGGACTGTTGCTGAGAGCAGATGTTGGAGACTGGGGTGCAAAGGACTGTTGCAGAGAGCAGAGGTTGGAGAATGGGGTGAGGAAGGACTGTTGCAGAGATCAGAGGTTGAAGACTGAGGTTCAGAAGGACTGTTACAGATAGCAGAGGTTGGAGACTGGGGTGCAGAAGGACGGTTACAGAGAGCAGAGGTTGGAGACTAGGGTGCAGAAGGACGGTTACAGAGATCAGAGGTTGGAGACTGTGGTGCAAAAAGTACTGTTTCAGAGAGCAGAGGTTTGAGACTGGTGTGGAGAAGAATCGTTGCCGAGAGAAGAATTTGGAGACTTGGGAGAGATCGTCTGTTATAGAGAGCAGTGCTTGGAGACTGGATTGATGAAGGATCTTACAGAGAGCAGAGGTTGGAGACTAAGGTGC
The DNA here is from genome assembly GCF_052094955.1 of Ictidomys tridecemlineatus. Classification (NCBI taxonomy): domain Eukaryota; kingdom Metazoa; phylum Chordata; class Mammalia; order Rodentia; family Sciuridae; genus Ictidomys; species Ictidomys tridecemlineatus. The sequence continues at coordinate 30,311 of NW_027522572.1, forward strand.
AGGGGGACTGTTACCGCAAGCAGTGGTGGGAGACTGGGGTGCAGAATGATCGTGCAGAGAGCAGAATTTTCAGACTGAGGTGTAGAAGGACTGTTACAGAGAGCAGAGTTTGGAGACTCAGGTGTAGAATGACTTTTACAGGAAGCAGAGTTTGGAAATTGGGGTGCAGAAGGACCTTTAAGGAAAGCAAAGTTTGGAGACTGCGATATAGGACTGTTACCAAGAGCACAGGTTGGAGACTGGGGTGCAGAAGGACTCTTACAAAGAGCACAGGTTGAGACTGAGGTGCAAAAGGATAGATACAGAGAACACAGGTTGGAGAGTGGTTTTCAGACAGACTGATACAGAAAGCAGAGTTTGGAGACTTGGGTGTAGAAGGACCATTACAAAGAGCAGACGTTGGATACTCCGGTACAGAAGGACTGTTACAAAGAGCAGATCTCAGAGACTGGGGAGCAGAAGGACTGTTGCAGAGGACAGAGGTTGAAGACAGGGGTGGAGAAGGAATGTTACAGTGAGAAGAGTCTTCAGACTGAGGTGCAGAAGGACTGTTGCAGAGAGCAGATGTTGAAGACTGGGGTGCAGAATGACTGTTGCAGAGAGCAGACGTTGGAGATTGGGGTCCAGAAATACCGTTGCAGAGAGCAGAGCTTGGAGACTGGGGTGCAGAAGGACTGTTGCAGAGAGCAGATGTTGGAGAATGGGGTGCATAAGGACTGTTTCAGAGAGCAGATTTTAGAGACTGGGGTGCAGAAGGACTTTTTCAGATAGCAGAGGTTGGAAACTGAGGTGCAGAAGGACTGTTACAGAGAGCAGAGTTTGGAGACTGGGGTGCAGTAGGACTGTTACAGAGTGCAGAGGTTGGAGACTGGGGTTCAGTTGGATCTTACAGAGAGCTGAGTTTGGAGACTGGGGTGGAAACTGACTGTTGCAGAGAGCAGATGTAGGAGACTTTGGTGGAGAAGAATCGTTGCAAAGAGAAGAGTTTTCAGACTGAATTGCAGAATGACTGTTGCAGAGAGCAGATGTTGAAGACTGGGGTGCAGAAGGTCTCTTGCAGAGAGCAGATGTTGGTAACTGGGTGCAGAAGGACTGTTGTAGAGAGCAGAGGTTGGAGACTGCGGTGTAGAAGGACTGTTGCAGAGAGTAGAGGTTGGAGACTGAGGTGTGGAAGTCCTGTTACAGAGAGAAGAGGTTAAATTCTCTGGTGCAGAAGGACTGTTACAGAGAGCAGTGGTTGGATACAGGGGTGCAGAAGAATCTTACGGAAAGCAGAAGCTGGAGATTGAGGTGCAGAAGGACTGTTGCAGAGATCAGAGGTTGAAGACTGGTGTTCAGTAGGATCATTGCAGAGAGCAGAGGTTGGTGACTGGGGTGCAGAAGAATCGTAGCCGAGAGCAGAGGTTGCACACTGGTTTGCAGAATGACTATTGCAGACAACAGATATTGGAGAATGAGGTGTAGAAAGAACGTTGCAGAGAGCAGAGTTTGGAGACTGATGAGCAGAAGCATTGTTACAGAGAGCAGAGTTTGGAGACTGTTGTGCACAAGGACTGTTACAGAGTGCAGAGTTTAAAGACTGGGTTGTAGAAGAATCTTACAAAGAGCAGAGTTGAGAGAATGATGTGCAGAAGGACTGTTACAAAGAGCAGAAGTAGGAGACTGTGGTGCAGAACGGTCGTTGCCGTGAGCAGACTTTTCAGATTGAGGTGCAAAAGGACTGTTGCAGAGAGCAGATAATGGAGACTGGGTTGTAGAAGGACTGTTGCAGAGAGCAGAGGTTGGAGACTTTGGTGAAGAAGGATCATTGCAGAGAGCAGAGGTTGGAGACCGGTGGGCAGAAGCACTGTTACAGAGAGAAGAGTGTCAAACATGGTTGCAGAAGGATCTTACAAAGAGTAGAAATTGTAGACAGGAGTGCAGAAGGATTTATACAGAGAGCAGAGGTTAGAGACTGCGGTCTAGAATGACTCTTGCAGAGAGCAGACATTGGAGACTGGGGTCCAGAATGATCGTTGCAGAAAGCAGAGTTGGAGACTGGGGTGTAGAAAGACTGTTGCAGAGAGCAGAGGTTGGATAGTGGGGTTCAGAAATACTGTTGAAGAGAGCAGAGGTTGGAGAATGAGGTGCAGAAAAACTGTTACAGAGAGCAGCGGTTGGAGACTGGGGTGCAGAAGGATGTTACAGAGAGCAGAGGTTTGAGACTGGGGTTCAGATGGATCATACAAAGAGCATATTTTGGAGACTGTGGTGCAAGAGGACTGTTGAAGAGAGCAGAGGTTGGAGACTGGCGTAAAGTAGGATCATTGTAGAGAGCAGATGTTGGAGACTGGTGTGCAGATGGATCGTTCCAGAGAGCAGAGGTTGGAGACTGGGGTGCAGAAGGCCTGCTACAGAGAGCAGAGTTTGGAGACTGGGGTGCAGAAGGACTGTTGTAGAGCGCAGAGTTTAGAGACTGCGTTGCTGAAGGATCTTACAGAGAGCAGAGTTTGGAGACTGAGGTGCAGGTGGACTGTTACAGAGACTAGTGGTTGGAGACTGGGTTCCTGAAGGATCTTACAGAGAGCAGAAGTGGGAGACTGAGGTGTAGAAAAACTGTTACAGAGAGCAGAGTTTGTAGACTGAGGTGCAGAAGGAGTGTTACAGTAAACAGAAGTTGGAAATTGGGGTGCAAAAGGACGGTTACAGAGACCAGGATTTGGAGACTGCGGTATAGAAAAACTGTTACAGAGAGCAGAGGTTGGAGACTGGGGTGCAGAAGAAATGTCATAGAGAGAACAGGTTGGAGACTGAGGTGCAGAAGTATATATACAGAGAACAGAGGTTTGAGACTCAGCTTCAGAAGGACTGATACAGAAAGCAGAGTTTGGAGACTGGGTTGCAGAAGGACCGTTACGGAGAGCAGAGGGTTGAGACTGCGTTTCAGAAGGACTGTTACAGAAAGCATATTTTGGAGACTGGGGAGAAGAAGGACTGTTGCAGAGGACAGAGGTTGGAGACTGGGGTGCCGCAGGACAATTGCAGAAAGCAGAGGTTTAAGACTGGGTTGCAGAGGGACTGTTACAGAGAGTAGAGGTTGGAGACTTGGTTCAGAAGGACTGTTACAGAGAGCAGATGTTGGAGACTGGGGAGCAGAAGGACTGTTACAGAGGACAGAGGTTGGAGACTGGGGTGCCGCAGGACCTTCGAAGAAAGCAGAAGACACAGACTGCGTTGGAGAAGGAATGTTAGAGAGAACCGATTTTGGAAACTGGCGTGCAGAAAGATCTTACAGAGAGCAGAAGTTGGAGACTGTGGTGCAGAAGGACTGCTGCAAAAAAACGTTGGAGACTGTGGTGCAGAAGGGCTGGTGCAGAAAGACTGTTGCAGAAAAACGTTTGAGCCTGGGGTCTAGAAGAATCTTTGCAGTGAGCAGAGTTTGGAGACTGGGGTTAGAAAGACTGTTGCTGAGAGCAGATGTTGGAGACTGGGGTTCAAAAGACTGTTGCAGAGTGCAGAGGTTGGAGAATGGGGTGCAGAAGGACTGTTGCAGAGATTAAACTTTGAAGACTGAGGTTCAGAAGGACTGTTACAGAAAGCAGAAGTTGGATACTGCAGAACAGAAAGATTGTTGCAGAGAGCAGTGTTTAGAGACTGGGGTGCAGAAGGACTGTTTCAGAGAGCAGAGGTTTGAGACTGGGGTGCAGAAGGACTGTTGCCTAGAGAAGAGGTTGGAGACTGAGGTGCAGAAGGACTCGTAGAGAGAGCAGAATTTGGAGACTGGGGTGCAGAAAAACTGATACAGAAAGCAGAGATTAGAGTCTGCTGTGCAGAAAGACCGTTACAGAGAGCAGAAGTTGGCCATGCCCTTTGGGCTCTACTAATAGCCCTGCCCACCTGGCGAACAACCGGGAAACTTCAAAATCTCTCTGCAGGGTGACTGCAAGGACCAAAGAACTCTCGATACCCAACTCCCCTTACTGCCAGAGTCAAGCAGACCTGAGACCCACCAACGGATCAGGCCTAGAGGCCTGCCAGCATGGTAGATACGCCACTCCAATTGGAGTAGGGGGAAAGAGCAGAGCAGCCGCCTGCATCCGGATCAGGCCCAACGACACAAGGGGGTGATAGTCATATCGTCACAATTGGAGGAGGGGCAGAGCAGAGCCGCCACCCGCTACCGCAGGGTGGGCAGACCCGCGAACAACAGGCAGAGCAGGCCTAGCGGCCTGCCAGCGCGCTTTTGAGGTCACACCAACTAGAGAAGGAGCACAGCCACTACCCGCCCTGCAAGGGAGATTTTTCAACTATACAAGAGCAATATAAATAATTAGGGGGAAAAACTCATAAACACAACAGTTCCACCAAGCAGAAAGAAACGTGAGCAGCATGAAAAGACAAGGAAAGAAAGGACCAGAAGCAATGCAGGTCAACTAAACATTAGAAGAGGTAATAGCTGCAACAGATGGAATGTCAGATAAAGAGTTTAGGATATATATGCTTCAGATGATCTGGAGTCTCAAGGAAGACGTGAGACAGCAAAATCATACAATGAAAGATCACATTGACAAACAAATCCAGGAAGTAAAAGATCAATTTCATAGAGAGATAGAGGTAAGAAAAAACAAACAAATAGAAATCCTAGAAATGCAGGAAACAAAAAACCAACTTAAAAACTCAATTGAGAATACTACCAGCAGAGTAGATCACTTAGAAGACAGAACATCAGACAATGAAGACAAAGTATTTAAACTGGAAAAGAACATAGACAGCTCAACAAGTCTGCTAAGAAACCATGAGCAGAACATCCAAGAATTATGGGACAATATCAACAGACCAAATTTAAGAGTCATTGGGATACAGGAAGGCATAGAGCTCCATACCAAAGGAATAAACAGTCTATTCAGTGAAATAATACGAGAAAACTTCCCAGACTTGAAGAATGAGACAGAATCCCAAATCCTAGAAGCCTACACGACGCCGAAGGTGCAAAATCATAAGAGATCCACACCTAGACATATTATAATGAAGATGTTCAACATACAGAATAAGGAGAGAATTTTAAAAGCTACAAGAGAAAAAAAGCAGATTACATTTAGGGGCAAACCAATCAGGATAAAAGCTGATCTCTCAACACAGACTCTGAAAGCCAGAAGATCCTGGAATAACATATTTCAAACACTGAAAGAAAATGGGTTCCAACCAAGAATCGTGTATCCAGCGAAATTAAGCTTCAGGATAGAAGATGAAATTAAAACCTTCCACGATAAACAAAAGTTAAAAGAATTCGCAGCTAGAAAACCATCTCTTCAAAAAATCCTTGGTAAAACATTACAAAAAGAGGAAATGGACAATAACATTGAAAACCAACAATGGGAGGTAGGACAGTAAAGGGGGGAAAGTAGTCAAAGAGAATAAAAAATCAGGTTTAGTAACATCAATAAACAAATATGGCTAGAAGAACAAACCATATCTCAATAATAACCCTAAATGTTAATGGCTTAAACTCACCAATTAAGAGACACAGGCTAGTAGAATGGATCAAAAAACAAGACCCAACAATATGCTGCCTACAGGAGATGCATCTGATAGGAAAAGATATTCATAGACTGAAGGTGAAAGGTTGGGAAAAATCATACCACTCATATGGACTGTGGAAACAAGCAGGAGTGTCAAAACTCATATCTAATAAAATAGATTTCAAGCAAAAGTTACTCAAAAGGAATAAAGAAGGACACTTCATACTGCTCAAGAGAACCATACACCAACAAGACATATCATTCATAAATATATATGCCCCAAATAATGGTGCAGCTGTGTTCATCAAGCAAACTCTTCTCAAGTTCAAGAGTCTAATAGATCACCATACAATAATCATGGGAGACTTCAAAACACCTCTCTCACCACTGGACAGATATTTCAAACAAAAGTTAAATAAGGAAACTATAGAACTCAATAACACAATTAACAACCTAGACTTAATTGACATATATAGACTATACCACCCAACATCAAGTAGTTACACCTTTTTCTCAGCAGCACATGGAAACTTCTCTAAAATAGACCATATATTATCTCACAGGGCAACTCTTAGACAATATAAAGGGGTAGAGATAATACCATGCATCTTATCTGATCATAATAAAATAAAACTGAAAATCAATGATAAAAGAAGGAAGGAAACATCAAGCATCACTTGGAGAATGAACAATAGGATGCTGAATGATCAATGGGTTTTAGAAGACATCAAGGAGGAAATTAAAAACTTCCTAGAGTTAAATGAAAACACAGACACAACATATCGGAATCTATGGGACACATTGAAAGCAGTTCTAAGAGGAAAATTCATTGCTTGGAGTTCATTCCTCAAAAAAAGAAAAAACCAACAAATAAATGATCTCTTACTTCATCTCAAAATCCTAGAGAAAGAAGAGCAAAACAACAGCAAAAGAAGTAGAAGGAAAAAAATAATTAAAATCAGAGCTGAAATTAAAGAAATTGAAACAATACAAACAATTGAAAAAATTGACAAAACTAAAAGTTGGTTTTTTGAAAAAATACATAAAATCTACAGGCCCTTAGCCATGCTAACAAAGAGAAGAAGAGAGAGAACTCAAATTACTAACATACGGGATGAAAAAGGCAATATCACAACAGACACTTCAAAAATACAGAAGATAATCAGAAATTATTTTGAATCTTTATACTCCAATAAAATAGAAGATAGTGAAGGCATAGATAAATTCCTTAAGTCTTATGATCTGCCCAGATTTAGTCAGGAGGATATAGACAACCTAAACAGACCAATAACAATAGAGGAAATAGAAGAAACCATCAAAAGATTACCAATTAAGAAAAGCCCAGGACCGGATGGGTATACAGCAGAGTTTTTCAAAACCTTTAAAGAGGAACTAACACCCATACTTTTCGCTATTTTAGGAAATAGAAAAAGAGGGAGAACTTCCAAATTCATTCTACGAGGCCAACATCACCCTGATTCCAAAACCAGACAAAGACACTTCAAAGAAAGAAAACTACAGACCAATATCACTAATGAACCTTGACGCAAAAATCCTCAATAAAATTCTGGCGAATCGGATTCAAATACATATCAAAAAAATTATACACCATGATCAAGTAGGATTCATCTCTGGGATGCAAGGCTGGTTCAATATACGGAAATCAATAAATGTTATTCACCACATCAATAGACTTAAAAATAAGAACCATATGATCATCTCGATAGATGCAGAAAAAGCATTTGACAAAGTTCAGCATCCCTTTATATTCAAAACTCTAGAAAAATTAGGGATAACCGGAACATACCTCAACATTGTAAAAGCAATCTATGATAAGCCACAGGCCAGCAACATTCTGAATGGAGAAAAATTGAAGGCATTCCCTCTAAGATCTGGTACAAGACAGGGATGCCCTCTCTCACCACTTCTGTTCAACATAGTCCTTGAAACACTGGCCAGAGCAAATAGACAGAGAAAGAAATTAAAGTAATAAAAATAGGAAAAAAAGAACTTAAATTATTACTATTTGCAGATGATATGATCCTATACCTAGCAGACCCATAAGGGTCTACAAAGAAGCTATTAGAGCTAATAAATGAATTCAGCAAAGTGGCAGGATATAAGATCAACATGCATAAATCAAATGCATTCCTGTATATCAGCGAAAAATCTTCTGAAACGAAAATGAGGACAACTAATCCATTCACAATATCCCCCCAAAAAATAAAATACTTGGGAATCAACCTAACAAGAGAGGTGAAAGATTTATATAATGAAAATTACAGAACCCTAAAGAAGACATAAAAGAAGACATTAGAAGATGGAGAAATATACCCCGCTCATGGATTTGCAGAACTAACATCATCAAAATGGCGATATTACCAAAAGTTCTCTATATGTTCAATGCAATACCAATCAAAATCCCAACAGCATTTCTTGTAGAAATAGATAAAAGAATCATGAAATTCATATGGAATAATAAAAGACCCAGAATAGCAAAAACAATGCTAAGCAGGAAGTGTGAATCAGGCGGTATAGCAATACCGGACTTCAAACTATCCTACAGAGCAATAGTAACAAAAACAGCATGGTACTGGTACCAAAACAGGCGGGTGGACCAATGGTACAGAATAGAGGACACAGTAACCAATCCACAAAACTACAACTACCTTATATTTGATAAAGGGGCTAAAAGCATGCAATGGAGGAAGGATAGCATCTTCAACAAATGGTGCTAGGAAAACTGGAAATCCATTTGCATGAAAATGAATCTGAATCCCTATCTCTCGCCATGCACAAAAGTTAACTCAAAATGGATCAAGGAGCTTGATATTAAATCAGAGACATGGCATCTGATAGAAGAAAAAGTTGGCTACGATCTACATACTGTGGGATCGGGCCCCAAATTCCTCAATAGGACACCCATAGCGCAAGAGTTAACAACTAGAATCAACAAATGGGACTTACTCAAACTAAAAAGTTTTTTCTCAGCAAAAGAAACAATAAGAGAGATAAATAGGGAACCTACATCCTGGGAACAAATCTTTAATCCACACACTTCAGATAGAGCCCTAGTAACCAGAATATACAAAGAACTCAAAAAATTAGACAATAAGATAACAAATAACCCAATCAATAAATGGGCCAAGGACCTGAATAGAAACTTCTTAGAGTAGGACATACAATCAATCAGTAAGTACATGAAGAAATGCTCACCATCGCTAGCAGTCAGAGAAATGCAAATCAAAACTACCCTAAGATACCATCTCACTCCAGTAAGATTGGCAGCCATTAGGAAGTCAAACAACAATAAGTGCTGGAGAGGATGCGGGGAAAAGGGCACTCATGTTCATTGCTTGTGGGACTGCAAATTGGTGCAGCCAATTTGAAAAGCAGTATGGAGATTTCTTGGAAAGCTGGGAATGGAACCACCATTTGACCCAGCTGTTCTCTTTCTCGGTATATTCCCTAAAGACTTAAAAAGAGCATGCTACAAGGACACTGCTGCATCGATGTTCATAGCAGCACAATTCACGATAGCAAGATTTTGGAACCAACCTAGATGCCCTTCAATAGATGAATGGATAAAAAAATAATGTGGCATTTATACACAATGAAGTATTACTCTGCATTAAGAAACGACAAAATCATGGAATTTGGAGGGAAATGGATGGCATTAGAGCAGATTATGCTAAGTGAAGCTAGTCAATCATTAAAAAACAAATACCAAATGACCCCTTTGATATAAGGGGAGTAAAAAAAGACAGGGTAGGGACGAAGAGCTTGAGAAGAAAATTTACGTTAAACAGGGATGAGAGGTGAGAAGGAAAGGGAGTGAGAATGATATATAAGAGGAAAGGAGGAGTAAGACAAGATAATACAAATGGAAGAAATGATTTACAGTAGAAGGGGTAGAGAGGGAAAAGGGGAGGGGAGGGGAGGGGGGATAGTAGAGAATAGGACTGACAACAGAATACATCAGACACTAGAAAAGCAATATGTCAATCAATGGAAAGGTAACTGATGTGATACAGCAATCTGTATACGGGGTAAAGTTGGGAGTTCATAACCACTTGAATCAAACTGTGAAAGATGATGTATTTAGAACTGTGTAAAGTTTTGAACGACCAACAATAAAATATATATATATATATATATAAAAGTAATCAGAGGTTGGAGACTGGGGTGCAGGTGGACTGTTAAAGAGAGCAGTGTTTGGATACTGGGGTGCAGAAGGATCGTGCTGAGAGCTGAGGTTTCAGACTGAGGTGCAGAAGGACTGTTACAGAGAGCAGAGGTTGGAGACTCAGGTGCAGAAGGACTGTTACAGGAAGCAGAGTTGGGAAATTGGGGTGCAGAAAGACCGTTACAGAGAGCGGAGTTTGGAGACTTCGGTATAGGACCTTTACGGAGAGCACACAATGGAGACTGGGGTGCAGAAAGACTCTAACATAAAGAACAGGTTGGAGACTGAGGTGCAGAAGGATAGATACAGAGAACAGAGGTTGGAGACTGGGGTTAAGACAGACTGATACAGAAAGCAGAGGTTGGAGACTGGGGTGTAGAAGGACCGTTACAAAGAGCAGAGGTTGGAGCAGATCTCGGAATCTGGGGAGCAGTGTTTGTAGACCAAGGTGCAGCAAGAATTTTACAGAGAGCAGAGGTTGGAGACTAGGATGCAGAAGGATAATTGCAGAGAACAGAGTTTTCAGACTGACGTGCAGAAGGACTTTTGCAGAGAGCACATGTTGGAGACTGGGTTGCAGAAGGACTGTTGCAGAGAGCAGAGATTTGAGACAGGGGTTCAGAAGGATCGTTGTAGAGAGCAGAGGTTGGAGACTGGGGTGCAGAAGGATTGTTATAGAGAACAGACGTCGAAGACTGGGGTGAAGAAGGCCTGTTACGGAGAGCAGAGTTTGGATCAGGGGTGCAGAAGTACTTTTACAGAGAGTAGAGTTTGGAGAATGAGGTGCAGAAGGACCGTTGCAGAGAGCAGAGGTTGGATACTGAGGTGTAGAAAGATTGTTAAAGAGAGCGAAGTTTGGAGACTGGGTTGCAGATAGACTGCTGCAGAGAGCAGAGGCTGGACATTGGGTATAGAAGAACCATTACAGAGAGCAGATTTTGGAGTCTGCACTACAGGAGGACTGTGACAGACAGCAGAGTTTGGAGACTGGTGTGGAGAAGGACTATTTCAGAGTGCAGACCTTAGTGACTGAGGTTCAGAAGAACTGTTGCAGAGAGCAGAGGTTGGAGACTGGATGTGCAGAAGAACTGTCACAGAGAGCAGAGGTTGGATACTGAGGTGCAGAAAGAATTTTGCAGAAAGCAGAGGTTGGAAACTGTGGTGAAGAAAGAATTATACAGAAAGGAGAGGTTGGGGATTGTGGTGCAGAAGGACCGTTACAGAGAACAGAGGTTGGTGACTGTGGTACAGAAGGATTGTTATAGAGAGCAGAGGATGGAGACTGGGGAGCAGAAAGACTGTTACAGATAGCAAAGGTTGGAGACTGGGAGCAGAAGGACTCTTACAGAAATCAGATGTTGGAGACTAGGGAGCAGAAGGAATGTTACAGAGAGCATATTTGAAAACTGGGGTGCAGTAGGATTTTACAGAGAACAGAGGTTCGAGGCTGCGGTGCAGTAGCACTGTTACAGAGAGCCTATTTTGGAGACTGAGGTGCAGAAGGACTTTTACAGAAAGAAGAGTTTGGAGACTGGGGTGGACAAGGATTGTTACAGAGTGCAGAGTTTTCAGACTTATGTTCAGAAGGACTGTTGCAGAACGCAGATGTTGGAGACTGGGGTGCCGAAAGACTTTTGCAGAGAACAGAGGTTGGAGAATGGGATGCAAAAGGATCGTTGCAGAGAGCAGAGGTTTGAGACTGGGGTGCAGAAGTATTGTTATAGAGAGAAGAGGTTGGAGACTGGCGTGAAAAAAGACTGTTAAAGATAGCAGAGTTTGGAGACTGGGGTGTCGAAGAACAGTTACAGAAAGCAGAGGTTCGAGACTTGGGTGCAGAAGGACTCTTACAGAGAGCAGATTTTTGAGAATTCACTACAGGATGACTGTTAAAGAGAGCAGAGGTTAGAGACTAGTGTGGAGAAGGACTATTTCAGAGTGCAGACCTTGGAGACTGGGGTGCAGAAGAACTGTTGCTGAGAGCAGAGTGTGGAGGCAAGGGTGCCAAAGAACTGTCCCAGAGAGCAGAGGTTGGAGACTGAGGTGAAGAAGGAATGTTGCAGAGAGCAGAGGTTGGAAACTGTGGTGCAGAAAAAATGATACAGAAAGGAGAGGTTGGAGACTGTGGTGCAGAAAAAGGACAGTTACAGAGAGCACAGGTTGGAGACTGGGGTGCAGAAGAACTGATGAAGAAAGAAGACATTGGAGACTGGGGAGCAAAATGAC
>NW_027522572.1:42417-98420 GCF_052094955.1 Ictidomys tridecemlineatus
GGTTGAAGACTGGGGAGCAGAAGGACTGATACAGAGAGCAGAGGTTGGAGACTGGGGAGCAGAAAGAATGTTACAGAGAGCAGATTTGGAAACTGGGGTGCAGAAGGATCTTACATAGAGCAGAGGTTGGAGGCTGGGGTGCAGAAGGACTGTTACAGAAAGGAGATTTTGGAGACTGGGGTGCACAAAGATCGTTGCAGAGAGCAGAGTTTTCAGACTGAGTTTCAGAAGGACTGTTGTAGAGAGCAGATGTTGGAGACTGGGGTACAGAAGAACTTTTGCAGAGAACAGAGGTTGAAGAATGGGGTGCAAAAGAATCGTTGCAGAGAGTAGAGGTTGGAGACTTGGGTGCAGAAGTATTGTTACAGAGAGCAGAGGTTGGAGACTGGGGTGCAGAAAGACCCATACACAGAGCAGAGGTTGGAGCCTGTGGGACATAAAAACTGTTACAGAGAGCAGAGGTTAAAGAGTGCGGAGCAGAAAGACAGTTAAAGAGAGAAAAGATTGGAGACTGGGGAGCAGAAGGAATATTACAGAGAGAAGAGTTGTGAAACTGGAGTGCAGAAGGATCTTACAGAGAGCAGAGGTTGGAGACTGAGATGCAGAAAGACTGTTACAGAAAGTTGAGTTTAAAGACTGGAGTGCACAAGTATCATAGGAGAGAGCAGATTTGTCAGACTGAGATGCAAAAGAACTGTTGCAGGGAGCAGATTTTAGAGACTGGGGTGCAGAACGACTTTTGCAGAGAGCAGAGGTTGGAGACTGGGGTGCAAAAAGAATGTTGTAGACAGCAGAATTTGGAGACTGGGGTGCAGAAAGATTGCTACATATAGCAGAGTTTGGAGACTGTGGTGAAGAAGGACTATTGCAGAGATCAGAGTTTGGTAACTGAGGTGAAGAAGGATTGTTACAGAGAACAGAAGTTGGAGCCTGGGGTGAAGTAGGACTGTTGCAGAGAGCAGAATTTAGAGACTGGGGTTTAGAAGGACTGTTGCAGAGAGCAGATGTTGGAGACTGGGGTGCAGAAGGTTGTTACAGAGAGCAGAGTTTGGAGACAGGGTTGCAGAAGGATCTTACAGAGAGCTGAGGTTCGAGACGTAGGTACAACAGGACTATTACAGAGAGCAGATTTTGGAGACTGGGGTGCAGAAGGATCGTTGCAGAGAACAGAGTTTTCAGACTGAGGTGCAGAAGGAATGTTGCTAAGAGCAGAGGTTGGAGATATGGGTGCAAAAGGACTGTTGCATAGAGCACATGTTGTATACTGGGGTGCAGAAGGATCGTTGCAGAGAGCAGAGGTTGGAGACTGGCGTGCAGTAGGATGGTTGCAGAGAGCAGAAGTTGGAGACTGGTGTGCAGAAGGATCGTTGCAGACAGCAGAAGTTTGAGACTGGGGTGCAGAAGCACTGTTACAGAGAGTAGACTTTCGAAACTGAGGTGCAGATGGATCGTTGCAGAGAGCTGAGTTTGGAGACTGAGGTGCAAAAGGACTGTTACAGAGAGCAGAGATTGGAGACTGGGGTGCAGAAGGATTCTTGTAGAGAACAGAGTTTTCAGACTGAGGTGCAGAAGAACTCCTACAGAGAGCAGAGTTTTTAGACAAAGTTGCACAAGGATTTTATTGAGAGCAGAAGTTGTAGAGCGAGGTGCAGCAGGACTGTTATGGAGAGCAGAGGTTGGAGACTGGGGTGCAGAAGGATCTTTGTAGAGAGCAAAATTTTGAGACTGGGGTGCAGAAAAATTTTTATAGAGAACAGAGTTCGGAGACTGGGGTGCAGAAGGCCTGTTACAGAGAGCAGACTATGGAGAAGGTGTTCAGAAGTACTTTTTCACAGAGTAGTTTTTAGAGACTGAGGTGCAGACGGACCATTGCAGAGAACAGACGTTGGAGACTGAGGTGCAGAAGGATTGTTACATAGAGCAGAGGTTGGAGACTGGCATGCAGAGGGACTGTTGTAGAGAGACGTGGCTGGACACTGGGGTGTATAAGCACTGTTGCGGATAGCACAGGTTCAGATTGGGGTGCAGAAAGACTGTTGCAGAGATCAGAGGTTGGAGACTGGGTTACAGTAGGACTGTTACAGAGGCAGAGGTTGAAGATTTGGTACAGAAGGACTGTTGCAGAGAGCAGATGTTAAAGACTGGGATGCAGAAGGACTGTTACAGAGAGCAGAGTTTGTAGACTGAGCTGCAGAAAGACTGTTACAGAGAGCAGAGTTTGGAAATTGTGGTGCAGATGGACTGATAGAGTAAGCAGAGTTTGGAGACTGGGGTTCAGAAGCACTGTTACAGAGAGCAGAGGTTGGAGAATGGGGTGCAAAAGGCCTATTACAGAGACCAGATGTTGGAGTCTGGGGTGCAGAAGGACTCTTACAAAAAGCAGGGTTTGGAGATAGGGTTGCCGAAATATCTTACAGAGAGCAGAGTTTGGAGACTAAGGTACAGCAGGACTGTTACAGAGAGCAGAAGTTGGACACTGGGGTGCAGAAGGATCGTTGCAGAGAACAAAGTTTTCAGACTGAGGTTCAGAAGGACTGTTGCAGAGAGCAGAGTTTGAACACTGAGGTTCAGAAGGACTGTTACAGAGAACAGAGGTTGGAGACTTGGGTGCAGAATAAGCGATACAGAGAGGAGATTTTGGATACTGCACTACTGGAGGACTGTTACAGAGAACATAGTTTGGAGACAGTTGTGGAGAAGGACTGTTGCAGATAGCAGAGGATGAAAACTGCGGTGGGGCAGGATCGTTGTAGAGAGCACAGTATTGAGACTGGTGTGCAGAAGGATTGTTACAGAGAACAGAGTTTTGAGAAGGGGTGCTGAAGGACTGTTACAGAGAGTAGAGTTTGGAGACTGGGTTGCAGAAGAATCTTACAAAGAGCAAATGTTGGAGACTGAGGTGCAGAAGGACTGTTACAGAGAGTAGAGGATAGAGACTGAGGTGCAGAAGGACTGTTGCAGGGAGCAGAGTTTTGAGACTTGGGTGCATAAGGACTGTTGCAGACAGCAGAGTTCGGATACTGAGGTGCAGAAGGAGTATAACAGAGAGTAGAGGTTGGAGACTCGGGTGCAGAAGGACTTTTTCAGAGAGCAGATGTTGGAGACTGGGGTGCAAAAGAATTGTTGCAGAAAGAAGAGGTCCGAGACTGAAGTGCTGAAGAACTATTGCAGACAACAGTGGTTGGAGAATGGGGTGCAGAAGGACCGTTGCAAAAAGCAAAGTTTGGAGACTGCGGTACAGAACGACAGTTACAGAGAGCAGAGGTTGAAGACTGCGGTACAGAACGACTGTTACAGAGAGCAGGGCTTGGAGACTGGGGAGCAGAAGGACTGTTACAGAGAGAAAAGGTTGGAGACTGGGTACCAGAAGGAATGTTACAGAGAGCAGAGTTTGGAAACTTGGGTGCAGAAAGATCTTACAGAGAGCAGAGGTTGGAGACGGGGGTGCAGAAGGACTGTTACAGATAGCAGAGTTTGGAGAAGGACGTGCACAAAGACTGTTACAGAAAGCAGACTTTGGAGACAGGGTTTTCCAAGGATCATTGCAGAGAGCACAGTTTTCAGACTGAGGTGCAGAAGGACTGTTGCAGAGAACAGATGTTGTAGACTGGGTGCAGAAAGATCGTTGGAGAAAACAGAGGTTGGAGACTGGGTTGCAAAAGGATTTTTACAGAGAGAAGAGGATGGAGACTGGGGTGCAGAAGGACCATTGCAGAGATTAGAGTTTGGGAACTGAGGTGAAGAATAATTTTTACAGAGAACAGATGCTGGAGACTGTGGTGCAGAAGGACTGTTGCATAGAGCAGAGGTTGCAGACTGGGGTTTAGAAGGACTGTTGCAGAGAGCAGAATTTGGAGACTGGGGTGCAGAAAAACTGTTACAGAAAGCAGAGTTTTGAGACAGGGTTGCAAAAGCATCTTGCAGAGAGCAGAGTTTGGAGACTGAGGTGTAACTGGACTGTTACAGAGAGCATTGTTTGGAAACTGGGGTGCAGAAGGATCGTTGAAGAGGGCAGAGTTTGGAGACTGGGTTGCAGAAGGATCTTACAGAGATCAGAGTTGGAAGACTGAGGTGCAGAAGGAATGTTACAGAGAGTAGACGTTGCAGACTGAGGTGCAGAAGGACTATTGCAGGGAGCAGAGGTTGTAGAATGAGGTGTAGAAGGACTGTTGCAGGTAGCAGGTGTTGGAGACTTGGGTGCAGAAGGACTGTTCCAGAGAGAAGAGTTTGGAGACTGAGGAGCAGAACGACTGTCACAGAGAGTAGAGGTTGGAGACTCGGGTG
The DNA here is from genome assembly GCF_052094955.1 of Ictidomys tridecemlineatus. Taxonomy (NCBI): domain Eukaryota; kingdom Metazoa; phylum Chordata; class Mammalia; order Rodentia; family Sciuridae; genus Ictidomys; species Ictidomys tridecemlineatus. The sequence continues at coordinate 46,702 of NW_027522572.1, forward strand.
CAGAAGGACTGATACAGAAAGCCGAGGTTGGAGTCTGGTGTGTAAAAAAACCGTTACAGAAAGCAAAGTTTGGAGACTGCAATACAGGAGGACTGTTACAGAGAGCAGATATTGGAGACTGTGGTGTAGAAAAACTGTTGCAGAGAGCAGAGGTTGGAGACTGGGGTGCAGAGGACTTTTTCAGAGAGCAGATTTTGGAGAATGAGGTGCAGAAGGATTGTTACAGAGAGCCGAGTTTAGAAACCTGGGTGTAGGAGGACCGTTGCAGATAGCAGAGGTTGAATCCTGGTGGATAAGGAGGATCATTGCAGAGAGCAGATGTTGGAGACTGGGGTTCAGAAGGACTATTAAAGAGAGCAGAGGTTAAAGACTGAGGTGCAGAAAGATCATTTCTGAGAGCAGAGGTCTGAGACTGGGGTGCAGAAGGACTGTTACAGATTGCAGAACTTGGATACTGAGGTGCAGAAGGAATTTTACAGAGAGGAAACGTTGGAGACTGGGGTGCAAAAGGATTCTTACAGAGAGCAGAGGGTGGAGACCGGAGTGCAGAAGGTTCATTGCAGAGAGCAGAGGTTGAAGAATGAAGTGCAGAAGGATCGCTACAGAGAGCAGAGTTTGGAGACTGGGGTTCAGCTTGACAGTTACAAAGAACACAGGTTGCATACTGGGGTGCATAAGAAATATTGCAGAGAGCAGAGGTTGGAGACGGGGGTGCAGGAATATTGTAGCAGAGAGCAGAAGTTGGAGATCGGGGTGCAGAAAAACTTTTTCAGAGAGCAGTTGTTGGAGACTGGGATGCAGAAGGATCCTTGCAGAGAGCAGAGGTTGGAGACTGGGGTTTAGAAGGACTGTTGCAGAGAGCAGAGGTTGGAGACTGAGGTGCAGAAGGATCGTTGCAGAGAGAAGAGGTTGGAGACTGAGGTGCAGAAAAAATTTTAGAGAGAGCAGAGGTTGGATACTGGGGTGCAAGAAGACTGTTACAGAGAGCAGAGGTTGGAGAAAGGGATGCAAAAAGATCTTAAAGAGAGTAGACTCTGGAGACTGGGGTGCAGAAGGACTGTTGCAGAGAGCAGAGTTTGGAGACTGAGGTGCAGAAGGATCGTTGCAGAGAGAAGAGGTTGAAGACTGGGTTACAGAAGGACTGTTACAGAGAGCAGAGGTTCGAGATTGGGGTGCAGTAAAACTGTTACAGAGAGCAAAGGTTGGAGACTGGGGTGCAGAAAGCCTGTTTCAGAGAGCATCGGTTAGAGACTGAGGTGCAGAAGGACTGTTAAAGAGAGCAGGGTTTGGAGACTGAGGTGCAGAAGGATTTGTACGGAGAGGAGAGGTTGGAGACAGAGGTGTAGAAGGACTGTTAAAGAGAGCAGAGGTGAGAAACTAGGGTGCAGGAGGATCGTTGCAGAGAGCAGAGGTTGCAAACTGAGGTTCAGAAGAATCGTTGCAAGGAGCAGGGGTTGGAGACTGAGGTGAAGAAGGATCATTACAGAGAGAAGAGGTTGGAGACTGGGGTCAGAAAGACAGTTACAGAGAGCACATTTTGGAGAGTGGTGTGCAGAAGAAATGTGGCAGTGCGCAGAGATGGAGAGTGTGGTACAGAAGTACTGTTACAAAAGCAGAGGCTGGAGACTGAGGTTCAGAAGGAATGTCACAGACAGCAGAGTTTGGAGACTGGGGTGCAGAAGGATCTTACAGAGAGCAGAGGCTTGAGACTGGGGTCAGCAAGACTGTTGCAGAGAACAGACGTTGGAGACTCTGGTGCAGAAGGATCATTGCAGAGCGCAGATGTTGGAGACTGGGTTGCAGAAAGACTGTTGCAGAGAGCAGAGGTTTGAGACTGGGGTGCAGAAGGACTGCTGCAGTAAGCAATCATTGAAGACTGAGGTGCAGAAGAACTTTTACAGAGAGCACTGGTTTGAGACTGGGGTGAAGAATAACTGATACACAAAGCAGCATTTGGAAACTTGGGTGCATAATGACTGTTACAGAGAGCAGAGGTTGGAGACTGCGGTAGAGAAAGAGTATAACAGAGAGTAGAGTTTGAAGCCTTTAGTGTGGAAGGACTGTTGAAGAGAACAGAGGTTTGAGACTGAGGTGCAGAAGGATTGTTGCATAGAGATTGGTTGGAGACTGGGGTGAAGAAGTCCTGTTACAGAGCAGAGTTTGGAGACTGGGTTGCAGAGGGCCTAAAACAGAGAGCAAAGCTTGGAGAATGGGGTGCAGAAGGACCATTACAGAGAGCAAAGTTTGGAGACTGAGGTGCAAAAGGACTTTTACAGAGAGCAGAGGTTGGATACTGGGGTGCAGGAGGACTGTTACAGAGAGCAGAGGTTGGAGAAAGAGATGCAAAAGGATCTTAAAGAGAGCAGAGTCTGGAGACTGGGGTGCAGAAGGACTGTTGCAGAGAGCAGAGGTTGGAGACTGAGGTGCAGACAGATCGTTGCAGAGAGAAGAGGTTTGAGACTGGGTTGCAGAAGGACTGTTACAGAGAGCAGAGTTTCGAGATTGGGGTGCAGAAGAACTGTTACAGTGAGCAAAGGTTGGAGACTGGGGTGCAGAAAGCCTGTTACAGAGAGCATCGGTTGGAGACTGAGGTGCAGAAGGACTGTTAAAAAGAGCAGAGGTTAGAGACTTAGGTGCAGAAGGATTGGTACAGATTGGATTGTTTGGAGACAGAGGTGTAGAAGGACTGTTACAGAGACCAGAGTTGGGAAACTGGGGTGCAGAAAGATGGTCGCAAAGAGCAGAGGTTGCAAACTGAGGTTCAGAAGGATCGTTGCAGAAAGCAGAGGTTGGAGACTGAGGTGCAGAAGGATCGTTAGAGAGCAGAGGTTGGAGACTAGGGTCAGAAAAACAGTTACAGAGAGCACAGTTTGGAGAGTGGTGTGCAGAAGAAATGTTGCAGTTAGCAGAGATTGGAGACTGTGATACAGAAGTACTGTTAAATAGAGCAGAGGTTGGAGACTCAGGGACAGAAGTATCATTACAGAGAGCAGAGGTTGTAGACTTGGGTGCAGAATGACAGTTACAGATAGCACAGTTTGGAAATCTGAGTGTAGAAGAAATTTTGCAGAGAGCAGAGGTTGGAGACAGGGGTGCAGAAGGACTGTTGCAGAGAGTAGAGGTTGGAGATATAGGGGCAGAAGTACTGATACAGAGAGCAGAGGTTAGAGACTAGGGTGCAGAAGGACTGATAAACAAAGAAGAGGTTGGAGACTGGACTGCAGAAGGACCATTACAGAAAGTAGAGTTTGGAGACTGCAATAAAGAAGGACTTTTAAAGAGAGCACAGGTTGGATACCGGGGTGCAGAACGACTGTTGCAGAGAACAGAATTTGGAGACTGCGGTGCAGAAGAATCTTCAGAGAGTAGAGGTTGGAGACTGGGTTGCAGAAGGACTGTTGCACAGAGCAGAGGTTGGATACTGGGGTGCAGAAGGACTGTTACAGAGAGCAGGGTTATGAGACTGCGGTGCAGATGGATCTTACAGAGCATAGAGGTTGGAGACCTGGGTGCAGAAGAACTGTTGCAGAAAGCAGAGTTTGGAGACTGGGGTACAAAAGGACTGTTAGAGAGAGCATAGGTTGGATACTGTGGTCCAGAAGGATCTTACAGAGAGTAGTGGTTGGAGACTGGCGTGCAGTAGGACTGTTGCAGAGAGCAGAGGTTGGAGACTGGGTTGTAGAAGGACTGTTACAGATAGCACAGTTTCGAGTCTGGGTTACAGAAGGATCTTACAGAGAGCCTTTTGGAGACAGAGATGCAGAAGGAGTGTTACAAGAGCAGAGGTTAAAGACTTGGGTGCAGAAAGATTGTTGCAGAGAGCAGCGTTTTCAGACTGAGGTGCAAAAGGAAGTTACAGCGAGAACAGTTTGGAGACCGTGGTGTAGAAAAAATGTTGCATAGAGCAGATGTTGGATCCTGGGGTGCAGAAGGACTCTTACAGAGAGCAGAGTATGTAGACTGAGTTGCAGAAGAATCGTTGCAGAGAGCAGAGGTGGAGACTGGGCTGCAGAAGAATGATTATAGAGAGCAGAGGTGGGAGACTGGGGTTCATAAGGACTGTTACTGAGAGCACAGGTTAAAGACTGGGGTTCAGAAGGAATGTTGCAGAAAGCAGAGGTTGGAGACTTGGTTGCAGAAGGACTGTATAAGAGAGCAGAGTTTGGAGACTGAGATGCAGAAGGACTGCTACACAGGAAACGTTGGAGACTGGCGTGAAAAATTATGATGCAGAAAGCTGATGTGTGAGACTGGGGTGCAGAAGGACAATTACAGAGAGCAGAGGTTGAAGACTGGCGTGCAGAAGGACTGTTTCAGAGAGCAGAGTTTGGAGATTGGGGTGCAGAAGGCCTGCTACAGAGAGCAGAGGTTGGAGACTGTGTTGCAGAAGGACTGTTATAGAGAGCAGATTTTTGAGGCTGGGTTGCAGAAGGACTGTTATAGAGACCAGAGTTTTGAGGCTGGGTTGCAGAAGGATCTTAGAGAGCAGGGGTTTGAGACTAAGGTGCAGGACGACTGTTACAGAGAGCAGTGGTTAAAGACTGGGGTGCAGAAGGATCATGCAGAGATCAGAGGTTTCAGACTGAGGTGCAGAAGGACTGTTACAGAGAGCAGACGTTGGAGACTGAGGTTCAGAAGGACAGTACAGAGAGCAGAGTTTGGTGTCTGAGATGCAGATAGACTGTTACAGAAGGCAGAGGTTGAAAATTGGGGTGCAGAGGGACCGTTACAGAGAGTAGAGGTTGGAGACTGCAGTATACATAATACTGTAACAGAGAGCAGAGGTTGGAGATTATGGTGCAGAAGGACTGTTACAGAGAGCAGAGGTTGGAGGACTGGGGTGCAGAAGGACTGTTAAACAGAGCAGAGGTTGAAACTGGGGTGTAGAAGGACTGTTGAAGAGAGCAGAGGTTGGAGACTTGGGTGCAGTAGGACTGATACAGAAATAAGAGTTTGGAGACTGAGGTGCAGAAGGACTGTTGCAGATAGCAGAGGTTGGAAACTGGGGTGAAGAAAGACTTTTGCAGCGAGCAGATGTTGGAGACTTGGGTGCAAAAGGACTTTTGCAGAGAGTAAAATTTGGAGACTGAGGTGCAGAAGGACTTTTTCAGATAGCAGAGGTTGGAGACTGGGGTGCAGAAGGACTGATACAGAAATAAGAGTTTGGAGACTGAGGTGCAGAAGAACCATTACAGAGAGCAGAATTTGGAGACTGCAATACAAGAGGACTGTTACAGAGAGCAGAGGTTTGAGACTGGAGTGTAGAAGAACTGTTTCAGAGTGCAAATGTTGGAGACTGGTGTGCAGAAAAACTGTTGCAGAGAGCAGAGGTAGAAGACTGAGATGCAGAAAGACTGTTACACAGAGAAGAGTTTGGAGACTGGGGTGCAGTAGGACTAATACAGAGAGCAGAGTTTGGAAACTGGGGTTCAAAAGGCCTGTTACAGAGAGCAGAGGTTGGAGACTGCATATAGAAGGGCTGTTACTGAGAGCAGAGTTTGGGAAATGGGTTGCAGAAGATATTTCGTAGAGCAGGGTTTGGAGACTGCAGTGCAAAAGGATTGTTACAGAGAGTAGAGGATGACGACTGGGCTGCAGTAGGATTATTTCAGAGAGCAGAGGATGGAGACTGGTGTGCAGAAGGATCGTTGCAGAGAGCAGAAGTCGGAGACTTGGGTGCAGAAGGACGGTTGCAGAGAGCAGATGTTGGAGACTGGGATGCAGAAGGATCGTAGTAGAGAGCAGTGATTGGAAACTGGGTTGCAGAAGGACTTTTACACAGAGCAGAGGTTGAAGACTGTAGTGTAGAAGGACTGTTACAGAGAGCAGAGGTTGGAGATTGGGGTACAGAAGGACTGTTGCAGAGAGCAGAGGTTAGAGAATGGAATGTAGAAGGACTGTTTCAGAGAGTAGATGTTAAAGACCGGGGATAAGAAGAAATGTTGCAGAGAGCAGAAGTTGGAGACTGGGGTGCAGAAGGATTGTAGCAGGGAGCAGAAGTTGGAGCCTGGGGTGAAAAAGAACTGTTACAGAGATCAGAGTTTGGAGACTGGGGTGCAGAAGGATCTTACAGAGATCAGAAACTGGAGAGTTGGGTGCAGATGAACTGGTGCACAGAGCAGAGGTTGGAGACTGGGTGAGGAAGACTGTTATAGAGAGCAGAGTTTGGAGACTGGGTGGCAGAAGGATCTTACATAGAGCAGATTTTGGAGACTGAGGTGCAGAAGAAATGTTACAAAGAGCAATGGTTGGAGACTGGGTTGCAGCAGGATTTTTGCAGAGAGCAGAGGTTGGAGACTGAAATTCTGAAGTACTCTAGCAGAAAACAGAGGTTGGAGAATGGGGTGCAGAAGGACCGTTGCAGAGAGCAGATGTTGGAGAATGAGGTGCAGAAGAATTGTTACAGAGAGCAAAGGATGGAGACTCAGGTGAAGAAGGACTGTTACGGAGATCGGAGTTTGGAGACTGGGGTGCAGAAGGATATTTCATAGAGCAGAGGTTGGAGACTGCGGTACAGACGAACTGTTGCACAGAGAACAGGTTTGAGACTGGGGTGCAGAAGGACTGTTACAAAGAGCAGAGTTTGGAGACAAGGTTGCAGAAGAATCTTACAGAGAGCAGAGGTTGGAGACTGAGGTGGAACAGGATTGTTACAGAGAGCAGAGTTTGGAGACTGGGGTGCAGAAGGATCTTTGTAGAGAGCAGAGGTTTGTGACTGGGGTGCAGAAGGACTGTTACAAAGAACAGAGGTTGGAGAATTCGGTGCAGAAGGCTTGTTACAGAGAGCAGAGATTTGTGAAGGGATACAGAACGACTGTTACAGAGGGCAGAGTTTTGAGACTGGGTTGCAGAAGGATCTTACAGAGAGCAGAGGTTACAGACTGAGGTGCAGAAGGACTGATACAGAGAGTAGAAGTGGAGACGGAGGTTCAGAAGGACCATTGCAGAGAGAAGAGGTGGAGACAGAGGTGCAGAAGGATTGTTACAGAGAGCAGAGTTTGGAGACTGGGGTGCAGAAAGACTGTTGCAGATAGCAGAGTTTGGAGAATGGGGTGAAGAAGGACTGTTGCAGGGAGCAGGTTTGGAGACTTGGGTGCAGAAGGACTGTTGGAGGTTGGAGAATAGGGTGCAGAAGTACCGTTGCAGAGAGCAGAGTTTGGAGACTGCAATACAGGACTGTTACAGAGAGCAGAGTTTGGAGAATGTTTTATAGAAGAACTGTTTCAGAGTGCAGATGTTGGAGACTGGGGTTTAGAAGTACTGTTGCAGAGAGCAGAGTTTGGAGACTGCGGTGCAGAAAGAATGTTACAGAGAGCAAAGGTTGGAGACTGGGGTTCAGTAGGATTATTGCAGAGTTTCAAAATTAAGGTGCAGAAGGACCGTTACAGAGAGCAGAGGTTAGAGAATGGGGTGCACAAGAAAGGTTGCAGAGTTCAGAGGTTGGAGACAGAAGTGCAGAAGGACTGTTACAGAGAGCAGAGGTTGGAAACCGTGGTTCAGAAGGACTTACACAGAAAGCAGAGGTCGGAGACTGGGGTGCAGAAGGACCGTTATAGAGAGCAGATGTAGGACTGCGGTGCATAAGGATCGTTGCAGAGGGCAGAGGTTTCAGACATGGGTGCAGAAGGACTGTTGCAGAGAGCAGAGGTTGGAGACGGAGGTGCAGAAAAATAGTTACAGAGAGTAGAGGTTGGAGACTGGAGTGCAGAAGGATTGTAGAAGAGAGCAGAAGTTGGATACTGAGTTGCAGAAGAATCATTGAAGACAGCAGAAGTGGAGACTGGGCTGTAGGAGTATCATTACAGAGAGAAGACGTGGTAGACTGCGGTGCAGAAGGACTTTTACAGAGAGCACAGGTTGGAGACTGCGGTACAGAAAGAATGTTGCAGAAAGCAGAGGTTGGAGACTGGGGTGCAGAAGGACTGTTGCAGAGAGCAGAAGTAGGAGACTGAGATGAAGAAGGACTGTTACACAGAGCAGACGTTGGAGACTGGGGTGAAGAATTATGATACAGAAAGCAGTGGTGTGAGACTAGGGTGCAGAAGGACCTTATAGAGAGCAAAGATTGCAGACTGGCATGCAGAAGGACTGTTTAAGAGAGCTAAGTTTGGAGACTGGGGTGCATAAGGCCTGCTACAGAGAGTAGAGTTTGAAGACTGGGTTGCAGAAGGACTTTTATAGAGAGCAGAGTTTTGAGGCTGGGTTTCAGAAGGATATTACAGAGAGCAGTGTTTGGTGACTGTGGTAAAGAATGAATGTTACAGAGAATAGTGATTGGAGACTCGGGTGCAGAAGGATCATGCAGAGAGTAGAGGTTTCAGACTGAGGTGCAGAAAGACTGTAACAGAGAGCAGAGGTTAAAGACTGAGGTGCGTCAGGACTGTTACAGAGAGCAGAGTTTGGTGACTGAGGTGCAGAAGGACTTTTACAGAAAAAGAGGTTGGAAATTGGGGTACAGAGGTTCCGTTACAGAGAGCAGAGGTTGGAGACTGCGGTATAGAAAGACTGTAACAGAGAGCAGAGGTTGGAGAATATGGTGAAGAAGGACTGTTACGGAGAGCAGAGGTTGGAGACTGGGGTGCAGAAGGATTGGTACAGAGAGCAGAGGTAGGAGACTGGTGTGCAGAACGACTGTAACACGGAACAGTGGTTGAAAACTGGGGTGCAGAAGGTCCTTTGCAGAGAGCAGATGTTGGTAACTAGGGTGCAGAAGGACTGTTATAGAGAGCAGAGTTTGGAGACTAGGGTTCAGAAGGCCTGTTACCGAGAGCAGAGTGTGGAGAAGTGCTCTAGAATGACTGTTACAGATCACAGAGTTTGGAGACTGGGTTCAAGAAGGATCTAACAGAGAGCAGATGTTGGGGACCCAGGTGCAGAAGGACTGTTACAGAGAGTAGAGGTTGGAGACTGAGGTGCAAAAGGATCGGAGCAGAGAACAATGTTTTAAGACAGAGGTGCAGAAGAACTGTTGCAGAGACCACAGGTTGGAGACTGGGGTGCAGAAGGACTGTTGCAGAGAGCAGAGGCTGGAGACTGGGGTGTAGAAGGCTTCTTATAGAGAACAGACTTTGGAGACTGGGTGCAAAAGGCCTGTTACAGAGAGGAGATTTGGGAGAAGGTGTGCAGAAGGACTGTTAGAGAGGGCAGAGTTTGGAGACTGGGTTGCAGAAGGATCTTTCAGAGAGCAGATGTTGGAGACTGAGGTGTAGAATGATTGTTGCAGAGAGAAGAGTTTGGAGACTGGGGCGCAGAAGGCCTGTTACAAAGAGCAGAGTTTTGAGATTGGGTGCAGAAGGCCTGATAAAGAGAGCAGAGGTTGAATACTGGCGTGCAGAAGGACTGTTATAGAGAGCAGAGTTTGGAGACTGTGTGGCAAAGGGATCTTACAGAGAGCAGATTTTGGAGACTGAGGTTAAGGAGGACTGTTACAGAGAGCAGTAGTTGGAGACTGGGGTTCAGAAGGATCCTGCAGAGAGAAGAGGTTTCAGACTTAGGTGTAGATCGAGTGTTACAGAGAGCAGAGGTTGGAGACCGAGGTGCAGAAGGACTGTTACAGGGAGCAAATTTTGGAGACTGTGTTGCAGATGGATCTTACATAGAGCAGAGTTTGGAGACTGAGATGCAGAAGGACTTTTACAGAGAGCAGATGTTGAAGTCTTGAGTGCAGAAGGATTGTTGCAGAGAGCAAAATATTCAGACTGATGTGCAGAAGGACTTTTGTAGAGAGCAGATGTTGGAGACAGGTGTGTAGAAGGTTCGTTGCAGAGAGCAGAAGTTGGAGACTGCAGTACAGAAGGACTGTTCCAGAGAGCAGAGGTTGGAGACTAGTGTAAACAAGGACTTTTTCAGAGAGCAGATGTTGGATACTGTTGTTCAGAAGGACTTTTGCAGAGAGCAGAAGTTGTAGAATGGGGTGCAGAAGTTCTTTAAAGAGAACAGAGGTTTGAAACTGAGGTGCAGATGGACAAAGAAAGAAAGCAGAGGTTGGAAAGTGGCGTGCAAAAGTACCTTTACAGAGAGCAGAGTTTGGAGACTGCAGTACAGAAGGACTGTTACAGAGAGCAGAGTTTGGAGACTGGGGAGCAGAAAAAGTGTTGCAGAGTACAGAGGTTAGAGACTGGGGTGCAGCAGGACCCTTGCAGAAAGTAGAGGTTTGAGACTGGCGTGAAGAAGGAATATTACAGAGAGCAGAGTTTGGAAAAAGGGGTCAGAAGGATCTTTAAGACAGCAGAGGTTGGAGAGTGGGGTGCAGACGGATCGTTACAGAGAGCAGGGTTTGGACACTGGGGTGCAGAAGGACTGTTGCAGGGAGCAGATTTTGGAGCCTGGGGTGGAAAAGGACTGTTTAGAGAGAAGATGTTGGACACTGGGGTGCAGAAGGACTCTATCATAGAGCAGAGGTTGAAGACTGAGGTGGAGAAGGACTGTTACAGAGAATAGAGTTTGGAGACTGGGTTGCAGAAGGATCATTGCAGAGAGCAGAGGTGGAGACTTGGCTGCAGAAGGTCTGTTACACAGAGCACACGTTTCAGACTGGAATGCAGAAGAAAATTTGCAGACAGCAGAGGTTGGAGACTTGGGTGCATAAAGACTGTTGCAGATAGCAGAGTTTGGATATGAGGTGCAGGAGAACTATTACAGAGAGCAGAGATTGTAGACTGGGGTGCATAAGAACTGATACAGAAAGCAGAGGTTGGAGACTGGGGTGCAGAAGGACCGTTACAGAGAGAAGAGTTTGGAGACTGTGGTACAGAAGGATTGTTACAGAGAGCAGATGTTTTAGACTGGGGTGCAGAATAACTATTGTAGAGATCAGAGTTTGAAGACTTGGGTGCAGAAGGACCATTGTAGAAAGCAGAGGTTGGAGACTGGGTTTCAGAAGGAGCTTAAAGATTGCTGAGTTTTGACACTGAGGTGCATAAGGACTGTTGCAGAGAGTTTGGCGACTGGGGTGCAGAATGAGTGTTGAAAGAACAGAGTTATGAGAATGAGGTGCAGAAGGACTGTTACAGAGAGCAGAGTTTTTAGACAAGGTTGCAGAAGGATCTTACAGAGAGAAGAGATTGTAGACTGAGGTGAAGCAGCACTGTTACAGAGCGCAGAGGTTGGAGACTGGGGTGCAGAAGGATTGTTATAGACAACAGACTTTAAAGACTGGGGTGCAGAAGGCCTGTTACGAAGAGGAGAGTTGGGAGAAGGCATGCAGAAGGACTGTTACAGAGGGCAGTGTTTGGCGACTGGGTAGCAGAAGGAACTTACAAAGAGCAGATGTTGAAGAGTGAGGTGCAGAAGGACTGTTACAGAGAGTAGAGGTTGGATACTGAGGCACAGAAGGATTGTTACAGAGAGCAGAGTTTGGATACTGGGGTGAAGAAGGCCTGTTACAGAGAACAGAGGCTGGAGATTGAAGTCCAGAAGGGCTGTTACAGAGAGCAGAGTTTGGAGACTGGGTTGCAGAAGGATCTTACATAAAGCAGAGTTTGGAGTCTGAGGTGCAGAAGGACTGTTACGTAGAGCAGAGTTTGGGTACTGGGATTCAGAAGGATCGTTTCAGAGAGCAGATGGTGGACACTAGGGTGCAGAAGGACTGTTACACAGAGCAGAGGTTGAAGACTGAGGTGAAGAAGGACTGTTACAGAGAGCAGATGTGGGAGACAGGCATACAGGACTGATACAGAGCAGAAGTTGGTAACTCAGGTGCAGAAGGACCACTGCAGAGAGCAGAGGTTCGAGACTGAGGTGCAGAAAATTTTTTACAGAGAACAGAGTTTGGAGACTGGAATCTAGAAGGACTGTAGCAGACAGCAGAGGTTGGAGACTAAGGTGCAGAGGGACAGTAACTCAGAGCACAGTTTGGAGACTGGGGTGCAGAATGATCGTTCTGTAATACAGAAGGACTGTTATAGAGAGCAGTGTTTGGAGACTGGAATGGAGAAGTACTGTTGCAGAGAGCAAATGTTGGAGACTGGGGTGCAAAAGGACTTTTGCAGAGAGCAGAGGATGGAGACTGGGATGAAGAAGGACTTTTGCAGAAAGCAGAGTTTGCAGACTGAGTTGCAGAAGGACTGTTACAAAGGGCAGAGTTTTGAGACTGTGGTTCAAAACGACTGATACAGAAAGCAGACTTGGATACTGGGGTGCATAAGGACTCTTACGGAGAACACCGGTTGGAGACTGCGGTACAGAAGGACTGTTACTGAGAGCAGAGTTTGGAGACTGGGATGGAGAAGGACTGTTGCAGAGAGCAGATGTTGAAAACTTGGGTGTAGAAAGATCGTTGGTGCGAGCAGATTATGGATACTGGGGAGTAGAAGGACTGTTTTAGAGAACAGAGGTTGGAGTCTGAGGTGCAGAAGGACCCTTGCAGAAAGCAGAGTTTGGAGACTGGGTTTCAGAAGGATCCTAAATAGAGCAGAGTTTGGACACTGAGGTGCAGAAGGACTGTGGCAAAGAGCAGAGGTTAGAGATAGGGGCACAGAATTTCTTTCGCAGAGAACAGAGGTTGGAGTCTGAGGTGCAGAAGGACTGTTACAGGGAGCAGAGGTTGGAGACTGGTGTGCAGAATGAATGATACATAACGCAGAGCTTGGATACTCGGGTGCAGAAGGACTGTTACAGAGAGCAGAGATTGGACACTGCAGTACAGTAGGACTGTTACAGAGAGCAGAGGTTGAAGACTAGGGTGCAGAGGGATTGTTGCAGAGAGCAGAGGTTGCAGAGTGAGGTGCAGAAGGACTGTTACAGAGAGCAGAGTTTGAAAACAGAGGTGCAGACGGAGTGATACAGAAAGCAGAGGTTGGAGACTGGGGTGTAGAAGGACAGTTGCAGAGAGCAGAGTTTGGAGACTGGGTTGGAGAAGGACTGTTGCAGACAGCAGATGTTGGTGACTGGGGTGCAGAAGGAATGTGACAGAGAGCGGAATTTAGAGACTGGTGTTCATATGGACTATTGCAGAGAGCAGAGGTTGCAGACTGAGGTGCAGAAGGACTGATACAGACAGCAGAGTTTCCAGAATGTGGTGCAAAAGGACTGATACAGAAAGCAGAGGTTGGACAATGTGGTGCAGGAAAACCATTACAGAGAACAGAGTTTGGAGACTGCGGTACAGAAGGACTATTACAGAGAGCAGATGTTTTAGACTGGTGTGCAAAATAAGTAATGTAGAGAATAGAGTTTGAAGACTGGGGTGCAGAAGGACCATTGCAGAAAGCAGAGGTTGGAGACTGGGTTTTAGAAGGATCTTACAGAGAGCTGAGTTTGGACACTGAGGTGCATAAGGACTGTTGCAGAGAGCAGAGGTTGGAGATTGGGGTGCAGTATGACTGTTGCAGAGAACAGTGTTTTGAGTCTGAGGTGCAGAACCACTGTTACAGAGAGCAGAGTTTGGAGACTGGGGTGCAGAATGACTGATACATAATGCAGAGTTTGGAGACTCGGGTGCAGAAGGACCATTACAGAGAGCAGAGGTTGGAGACTGCAGTACAGAAGGATTGTTACAGAGAGCAGAGATTGAAGACTGGGGTGCAGAAGGATTGTTGCAGAGTGCAGAGTCTGCAGAGTGAGGTGAAGACGGACTGTTACAGAGAGCAGAGTTTGGAGACTGTGGTGCAGAAGCACTGATACAGAAAGCAGAGTTTGGAGACTGGGGTGAAGAAGGACCCTTACAGAGAACAGAGGTTGAAGACTGTGGTACAGAAGAACTGTTGTTGAGAATAAGGTTGAAGACTGGGGTTCAGAGGGACCATTGCAGAGAGCAGAGTTTGGAGACTGGGGTGCAGAAGGAATGTTACAGAGAGCAGAGTATGGAAACTGGGGTACACAAGGATCTTATAGAGAGCAGAGTTTGGAGACTGGGTTGCAGAGAGACTGTTGCAGAGCAGACGTTGGAGAATGGGGTGCAGAAGGATCATTGCAGAGAACAGATTATGGAGACTGGGGTAAAGAAGGACTGTCCCAGAGAGCAGAGTTTGGAGACTGGTGTGTAGAAGGACTGTTGCAGAAAGCAGTTGTTGAAGACTGAGGTGCAGAATGACTGTTTCATAGAGCAGAGTTTTGAATCAGGGGTGCAGAAGGACTTATACAGAGAGCAGATATTTAGACTGAGGTGCAGAAGGAATGTTACAGAGAGCAGAGTTTGGAGACTGGGGTGCAGAAGGACTGATACCGAAAGCAGAGGTGAGAGACTGGGGTTCAGAAGGACCGTTACAAAGAGCAGAGGTTGGAGACTGCAGTACAGAAGGACTGTTACAGAGAGCATATGTTGCAGACTGTGGTGCAGAAGGACTGTTGCAGACAATAGAAGTTGGAGACTGGGGTGCAAAAGGACCGTTGCTGAGAGCAGAGGTTAAAGACTAATGTGCAGATGGATTGTTACAGAGAGTATAGGTTTGAGACTGGGGTGTAGAAGGACAGTTACAGAGAGTAGAGTTTGGAGACTTGGGTGCAGAAGGATCTTTCAGAGAGCTTAGGTTGTGGACTGGGGTACAGAAGGACTGTTGCGGAGAGCAGAGTTTGGAGACTGGGGTGAAGAAGGCCTGTTACAGAGAGCAGAGGTTGCAGAGTGAGGTGCAGTAGGACTGTTACAGTGAGCAGACTTTAGAAACTGTGGTGCAGAAGGAGTGATACAGAAAGCAGAGGTTGGAGACTGGGGTGTACAAGGACTGTTACAGAGAGCAGAGTTTGGAGATTGGGTTGTAGAAATTTCTTTCAGAGAGCAGAGTTGGGAGACTGAGGTGCAGAAAGACTGTTACAGAGAGCAGAGGTTAGAGAGTGGGGTGCAGAAGGACTGTTGCATAGAGCAGAGAAGGGAGACTGAGGTACAGAAGGATTGTTACAGAGAGTAGAGGTTAAAGACTAGGGTGCGGATGGACTATTGCAGAGAGCAGAGTTTTCATACTGAGGTACAGAAGAACTGTTGCAGAGAGCAGATGTTGGAGACTGGGGTTAACAAGGACTGTTGCAGCAAGAAGAGGTTTGAGACTGGGGTGCCAAAGGATCTTTGCAGAGAGCAGAGGTTGGAGAGTGAGGTGCAGAAGGATCGATTCAGAGAGCAGAGGTTCGAGACTTGGGTGCAGAAGGATCTTACAATGAAAAGAGTTTGGAAACTGAGGTGCAGAAGGACTTTTACAGAGAGCGGAGGTTCGAGACTGAGGTGCAGAAGGATGGTTAAAAAGAGCAGAGGTTGGAGACTGGGGTGCAGACGAACTTTTACAGAGAGCACAGGTTTGATACTGGGGAGCAGAGGAAATGTTACAGAGAGCAGATGTTGTAGACTGGGGTGCAGAAGGACTGCTGCTGAAAGCAGAGGTTGGAGACTGAGGTGCAGAAGGACTGTTACAGAGTGCAGAGTTTGGAGACTTGGGTGCAGAAAAATCGTTGCAGCCAGCAGAGTTTTCAGACTGAGGTACAGAAGATCTGTTGCAGAGAGCAGATTTTGTAGACTGGGTTGCACACGGACTGTTGCAGGGAGCAGAGGTTGGAGACTGGGGTGCAGAATGATCGTTGCAGAGAGCAGACGTTAGAGACCGGGGTGCAGATGGACTTATACAGAGAGCAGAGGTTGGAGACTGGAGTGCAGAAGGATCTTACAGAGAGCAGAGAATGGAGACTTAGGGGCAGAAACATTGTTACAGAGAGTAGAGTTTGGAGACTGAGGTGCAGAAGGACCTTTGCAGAGAGCAGAGTTTTGAGACTGGGGTGCAGATGAATTATTGCAGAGAGAAAGAGTTTTCAGACTGAGGTACAGAAGAACTGTTGCAGAAAGCAGATGTTGGAGAGTGGGCTTCACAGGACTGTTGCAGCTAGCAGAGGTTTCAGACTTGGGTGCAGAAGGATCGTTGCAGAGAGCAAATGTTGGAGACTGAGGTGAAGGAGGATTGTTACAGAGAGCAGAGTTTGGAGACATGGGTGAAGAAGGACTGTTGCAGAGAGCAGAAGTTTTAGACTGGGATGTACAAGGACTTTTGCAGAGAGTAGAGGTTGGAGATTGGGGTCCAGAATGATTGTAGCAGAGAGCAGAGGTTGAAGACTAAGGTGCAGAAGGAAAGTTACCCAGAGCAGAGGTTGGAGACTGGGATGCAGAAGGACTGACACAAAAAGCAGAGGTTGGAGACTTGGGTGCAGAAGTACCCTAACAGAGAGCAGAGGTTGGAGAATGAAGTACAAAAGGACTGTTACAGAGACCAAAGTTTGGAGACTGGGGTAAAGAATGACTGTTGCAGAGAGCAGATATTGGAGACTGTGGTGAAAAATGACTGTTGCCGAGAGCAGAGCATTGAGACTCGGGTGCAGAAAGACTCTTGCAGAGAGCAGAGGTTGCAGACTGAGTTGCAAAAGGACGGTTACAGAGGGCAGAGTTTGGACACTGTTGTTAAAAACGACTGATACAGAAAGCAGAGGTTGGATACTGGGGTGCATAAGGACCCTTAAAGAGAACAGAGGTTGGAGACTGTGGTACAGATAAACTGTTACAGAGAGCAGATTTTAGAGTCTGGGGTGCATCGGAACTGATGTAGAGAACAGAGTTTGGAAACCTGGGTTCAGAAGAATCATTGGGGCGATCAGAGTATGGAGACTGGGGTGTAGAAGGACTGTTGCAGAGAGCAGTGATTGGAGACTGAGGTACAGAATAACTGTTACAGAGAGCAAATGTTGGAGACTGGGGTGCAGATGGATTATTGCAGAGAGCAGAGTTTTTAGACTGAGGTACAGAAGAACTGTTGCAGAATGCAGATTTTGGAGACAGGGGTTCACAATGACTGTTTCAGCTAGAAGAGTTTTCAGACTGGGGTGCAGAAGGATCATTGCAGAGAGCAGAGGTTCGAGACTGAGGTACAGAAGTAACGTTGCAGAGAGCAGAGGTTCGAGACATGGGTGCAGAAGGACTTTTAGAGAGAGCACAGGTTGAGAATGGGGTGCAGAAGGAATGTTGCAAAGAGCAGAAGTTGGAAATTTGTTTGAGAAGGACTGTTGCAGAAAACAGAGGTTGGAGACTGAGGTGCAGAAAGACTGTTGCAAAGAGCAGATGTTAAAGACTGGGGTGCAGAAGGACTGTTACAGAGAGGACACTTTGGAGACTGGGTTTCAGAAGTATCTTACAGAGAAAAGAGTTTGGAGACTGAGGTGCAGAAAAATTGTTAAAGAGAGCGGAGGTTCGAGACTGTTGTGCAGAAGTATCCTTTCAGAAAACAGAGGTTGGAGACTGGGGTGCTGTAGGACTGTTACAGAGAGCAGAGTTTGGAGACAGGGGTGCAGAAAAATTATTGCAGAGAGCAGAGTTTTCAGACTGAGGTACAGAAGAAATGTTGCAGAGAGCAGATGTTGTAGACTGGGTTGCACAAGGACTGTTTCAGCGAACAGAGTTTGGAGACTGGGGTGCAGAAGGATCGTTGCAGAGAGCAGACACTGGAGACTGGGGTGCAGATGGACTAATAAAGAGAGCAGAGGTTTGAGACTGGGGTGCAGAAGGCCTGTTACAGAGAGAAGAGTTTGGAGACTGGGGGGGATTAAGGACTATTACAGCGAGAAGAGTTTGGAGACTGGGTTGCAGAAGGATCTTACAGAGAGCAGAGTTTGGAGACTGAGGTGCAGAAGCACTGTTACAGAAAGTAGAGGTTGGAGACTGAGGTGCAGAAGTACCCTTGCAGAGAGCAGAGGTTGAAGACTGAGGTGCAGAAGGACTGTTATAGATAGCAGAGTTTGGAGACTGGGGTGCAGAAGGACTGATATAGAAAGCAGGTATTGGAGTCTGGGGTACAGAAAGACCGTTACAGAGAGCAGAGGTTGGATTCTGCAGTACAGGAGGACTGTTACAGAGAGCAGAGTTTGGAGACTGGGGTTCAGAACGACTGTAAAAGAGAGCAGATGTTTGTAACTAGGGTGGCGAAGGACTGTTGCAGAGAGCAGAGTTTGGAGACTGGGGTGCAGAAGAACTGTTGTGGAGAGCAGAGGTTGGAGACTGGGGTGCAGAAGGACTGTTACAGAGAGCAGAGGTTGGAGACAGCGGTGCAGAAGGAACATACAGAGAGCAGATTTTGGAGACTGAGGTTCAGAAGGACTGTTGTAGGGATCAGAGGTCGGAGACTGGGGTGTAGTATAATCATTGTAGAGAGTAGAATTTAAACACTAGGGTGCAGAAGGATCGTTGCAGAGAGGAGAGTTTGGAGACTGTGGTGCAAAAGGCCTGCTACAGAGAGCAGACTTTTAGACTGGCGTGCAGAAGGCCTTTTACAGAGAGGAGAGGTTGGAGACTAAGGTGCAGGTGGACTGTTACAAAGAGCAGTAGTTGGAGACTGGGGTGCAGAAAGATTGTGTGCAGAAAAGGTTTCAGACTGAGGTGCAGAAGTATGGTTACAGAGAGCCGAGGTTGGAGATTTAGGTGTAGAAGGACTGCTACGGAGAGCAGAGTTTGGAGACGACGGTATAGAAGGACTGTTACAGAGAGCAGAGGTGAAAGACTTGGGTGCAGAAGGACTGTTACAGAAAGCACAGGTTGGTAAACTGAGGTGCAGAAGGATAGACACAGAGAGCAGAGGTTTGAGACTGGGGTTTAGAAGGACTGATACAGAAAGCAGAGGTTGGAGACTGGGGTGCAGAAGGACTGTTACAGAGAGCAGAGTTTGGTGACTGTAGTACGGAAGGATTGTTACAGAGAGCAGATACTGAAGATTGGGGAGCGGAAGGACTGTTGCAGAGGACAGAGTTTGGATACAGGGGTGCCGCAGGACCCTTGCAGGAAGCAGAGGTTGGCGACTGGGGTGGAGAAGGAATGTTAGAGAGCAGAGTTTGGAAACTGGAGTGCAGAAAGATCTTACAGAGAACACTGGTTGGAGACTTTGGTGCAGAAGGACTGTTTCAGAGAGCAGACATTGGAGACTGGGGTCCAGAAAAATCGTTGCAGAGAGCATAGTTTGAAGACTGGGGTGCAGAAGGACTGACACAGAGAGCAGATGTTGGAGACTGGGGTTCAGAAGAACTGTTGCAGAGAGAAGAGTTTGGAGACTAAGCTGCAGAAAAACCGTTAAAGAGAGCAGAGGTAAGAGACTGGGGTTCAGATGGATCTTACAGAGAGCAGAGGTTGGAGACTGAGGTGCAGAAGGATTGTAACAGACACCTGAGTTAGGAGACTGGGGTGCAGGAGGTTCGCTGCAGACAGCAGAATTTTCAGACTGTAATACAGAAAGGACTGTTACAGGAAGCAGAGGTTGGAAATTGGGGTGCAGATGTACCGTTAAAGAGAGCAGAGTTTGGAGACTGCGGTTTAGGACTGTTACCGATAGCAGAGGTTGGAGACTGAGATGCAGAAGGGCTCTTACAGAGAGCACAAGTTGGAGACTGAGGTGCAGAAGCATGGACACAGAGAACAGAGGTTGGATACTGGGGTTCAGACAGGCTGATTCCTGAAGCAGAGTTTGGAAACTGGGGTGTAGAAGAACCGAAACTGAGATCAGAGGTTGGACACTGTGGTACAGAAGGACTGTTACAGAGAGCAGATCTTGGAGACTGGGGACCAGAAAGACTGTTGCAGCGAGAAGAGGTTGGAGAATGAGGTGCAGAAGGACTGTTACAGATAGCAGAGTTTGGAGACTGGGGTTCAAAAGGACTGTTACATAGAGCAGAGTTTGGAGCCTGGAGTGCAGAAGGACTGATACAGAGAGAAGAGTTTGTAGACTGGTTTGCCTAAGGAACTTACAGAGAGCAGATATAGGAGACTGACATGCAGAAGGACTGTTACAGAAAGCAGAGATTGCAAATTGGTGTGCAGAAGGACCGTTACAGAGAGCAGAGGTTGGAGACTGAGTTGTAGAAAGCATGTTAGAGAGAGCAGAGTTTAGAGACTGAGGTGCAGAAGGACTGTTACAGAAAGCAGAGTTTGAAGACTGGGGTGCAGAAGTATCAATGCAGAGAGTAGAGGTTGGAGACTGAGGTGCAGAATGGTCTTACATAGAGCCGAAGTTAAAGATTGGGGTGCAGAAGGACAGTTACAGACAGCACACTTTGGAGACAGGGGTGCAGAAGAAATGTTGCAGTGAGCATAGATTTGAGAATGGGGTGCAGAAGGACTGTTGCAGAGAGCAGAGGTTGAAGAATGAGGTGCAGACGGACTGTTGCAGAGAGGAGAGTTTGGAGACTGGGTTGCAGAATGACAGATACACAAAGCAGAATTTGGAGACTGGGGTGCTGAACGACCATTACAGAAAGCACAGTTTGGAGACTGCAGTACAGAAGGACTGTTACAGAGAGCAGAGGTTGGAGACTGGGGTGAAGAAGAACGGTTGCAGAGAACAGAGGTTGGAGACAAGGGGTGCAGAAGAACTGTTGAAGAGAGCAGATTTTTGAGACTGAGGTGTATAAGGTCTGTTACATAGAGCAGAGGTTGGATACTAGGGTGCAGAAAGACTGTTTCAGAGAGCAGAGGTCGGAGACTGAGGGCAGAAGTACTGTTGCAGAGAGCAGAGGTCGGAGACTGACGTGCAGAATGATCGTTTCAGAGAGAAGAAGTTGGAGACTAGGGTGAAGAAGGCCTGTTAAAGGGAGCAGAGGAATTAATTAGCAAGCAGGGAGAGGCTCGGCTGCGATCAGGTAAAATCCCACCAGCCAAGCCCGAACTGACCCCCGGGCTGAGTACGGGAGTTTAGACGGGGAAGGAAGCGGTACAGTCCCATCCCCCACAGCGGACACTCCACCAAGGGATTCAGCAGTCAGCATCTTGAACAGCTGATATATCCACCGCCATTCTCCGACAGATCTCAACAACAAAACAGGTGTGTGGAACTCAGCCCATCCCCCATACATCGGGAACTCGCATAAATTCTCTCCTAGGCTTGCCGGGGGAGGGAGAATCAGAGTGAGCCTGCATAAAGACTAGGGGGGAACTAGAGGCACCTGACCTGCAATCCCCCCTACCCATCTGCAGCCAAAAGGAAACCTGTCTAGCTAGAGCTGGGGGAGGGGCAAGCAGGAAAATCCAAAGGACAGAGTGCCTGGGATCCCAATTGCCAACTGTGGGACCCCGGAGATCCAGGCCCACTGATTCGTGCGGCCTGCCCTGCGGCTACAGAAGACTAGCAGGAGAAACCAGGAGGCTAGAGGCAAGGCCCTGGAGACTGGGCAGCTGGAAATTGCAGGCCTGCCGGCGACAGTTCACCCACTGCCCGCATAGCTGGGCGGTAGGAGAACACCCGGCCGCAGGTGACCGATCACCCGCCCTCGGCCTGTGATACTGGGCGGCTAGAGACCGCCTGCCTGCCGCGACTGGGAGCTGAAATCAAACAGAGACAGTCCAGTCACACCACCTCATCAGGATACCCAGGCAAGGAACTGGGGCCGGTCATAGCAAAGTAGTGTCGTCACTGGAGCTCGGACGTCGGATCTTCCTTCACAGTGGAATCCACGACAGCAGGCATAGTTTAACAACACTAAGGAGAGGCATCAGAGTAATACAGAACCAAAACAAATCTATAGAAGAGAGTAGAAACACGACAATCAAATAGAGCTGGAAAGCAACGGGGACAACATGAGAAAACAAGGGAAAAAAGGAGTACAAACAATGCAAGACAACTTAATTCTACAAGAGGACATAGAAACATCAGAAGCAGGGATAGGGAAAGAACTCAAGGCATACCTAACTCAAATGGAAAGGAATATTAGAGAAGACATGAGACAGCAAGTCCAAGCAATAAAAATATATTTTGAAAATGAATTAAACAAACAAATTCAAATGGTAAAGAACGAGCTCTACCAGGAGATAGAGATCTTAAAAAAGAATCAAACTATAATCCTAGAATTGCAGGAGAATATAAACCAAATTAAAAACTCAAACGAGAATATTACAAATAGACTTGATCAAGTAGAAGTCAGAACATCAGATAATGAAGACAAGGTTTATCAACTTGAAAAGAGTATAGTCAACACAGAAAAGATGCTTAAATCCCATGAGCAATCTATTCAAGAGATATGGGATGTCATTAAAAAACCAAATTTGAGAGTCATCGGGATAGAAGAAGGCACAGAGATTCAAACCAAAGGAATGGACAGCATATTAAATGAAATAATTGTAGAAAACTTCCCAGAGATGAAAGATGGAATGGATTGCCAAATCCTGGAAGCCTACAGGACCCCAAACATTCAAAACTATAATAGACCAACTCCAAGACACATAATTATGAAGATAGCCAACATACAGGACAAGGAGAGAATATTAAAAGCTACCAGAGAAAAGAGACAGATTACATTCAGGGGTAAACCAATTAGGTTAACGACTGATTTCTCAGCACAGACTTTGAAAGCGAGAAGATCCTGGAACAATGTATTTCAAACGCTGAAAAATAATGGATTTCAACCAAGAATACTGTATCCAGCAAAATTGAGCTTCAGATTTGACAACGAAATTAAAATCTTTCACGATAAACAAAAGCTAAAAGAATTTGCAGCAAGAAAACCAGCACTGCAAAGCATTCTGAGCAATATACTACAAGAAGAGGAATTGAAAAATAGTGCCCAAAACTAACAACAAGAGGTATCTCAGTAAAGGAGGAGGAAAATAACCAAAAAAGTAAAACTAGCCAAACTAAAATAAATAAATAAAGAAGCATGACTGGAAGTACAAATCATATCTCAATTGTAACTTTAAATGTTAATGGCCTAAACTCACCAATCAAGAGACATAGGCTAGCAACCTGGATCAAAAAAACAAATCCAACAATATGCTGCCTTCAGGAGACTCATATGATAGGAAAAGACATACACAGGCTGAAGGTAAAAGGTTGGGAAAAATCATACCACTCACATGGCCCTCGGAAGCAAGCAGGAGTGGCCATACTCATATCAAATAAAATCAACTTCAAACCTAAGTTAATTAAGAAGGATAAAGAAGGACACTATATACTGTAAAAAGGGACCATCCACCAACAAGACATAACAATTATCAATTTGTATGCACCAAACAATGGAGCTGCAATCTACATAAAACAAACGCTCCTCAAGTTCAAGAGTCAAATAGACCATAACACAATAATTACGGGTGACTTCAACACACCGCTCTCGCCATTAGACAGATCCTCTAGACAAAAACTGAATAAAGAAACTATAGAACTCAACAGCACAATCAATAACCTAGACCTACCTGCATATATAGAATATACCAACCATCATCAAGTGGATACACGTTCTTCTCGGCAGCACATGGATCCTACTCAAAAATAGACCATATATTATGCCATAAGGCAAATCTTAGTAAATATAAAAGTGTGGAGATAATACCATGCACCATATCTGACCATAATTGAATGAAATTGGAAATCAATGATAAAAAAGGAAGGAAAAATCCTACACCACATGGAAAATGAACAATATGTTATTAAATGATCAATGGGTTACAGAAGACATAAAGGAAGAGATAAAAAAATTCTTAGAGTCAAATGATAATACAGACACAACATACCGGAATCTATGGGACACAATGAAAGCAGTTTTAAGAGGGAAATTCATATCCTGGAGTTCTTTCATCAAAAAAAGAAAAAACCAACAAATAAATGAACTCACACTACACCTCAAAAATCTAGAAAAGGAAGAACAAAACAACAGCAATTGTAGTAGAAGACAAGAAATAATTAAAATTAGAGCAGAAATAAACGAAATTGAAACAAAAAAAAACCATTGAAAAAATTGATAAAACTAAAAGTTGGTTCTTTGAAAAAAATAAATAAGATAGACAAGCCATTAGCTATGCTAACAAAAAGAAGAACAGAGAGAACTCAAATTACTAATATACGGGATGAAAAAGGCAATATCACAACAGATACTACAGAAATACAGAAGATAATTAGAAACTATTTTGAAACCCTATATTCTAATAAAATAGAAGATAGCGAAGATATCGATAAATTTCTTAAGGCATATGATTTGCCCAGATTGAGACAGGAAGACACACACAATTTAAACAGACCAATAACAAAGGAAGAAATAGAAGAAGCCATCAAAAGACTACCAACCAAGAAAAGCCCTGGACCTGATGGGTATACAGCGGAGTTCTACAAAACCTTCAAAGAAGAACTAATACCAATACTTTTCAAACTATTTCAAGAAATAGAAAAAGAAGGAGCTCTTCCAAATTCATTCTATGAGGCCAACATCACCCTGATCCCAAAACCAGACAAAGACACTTCAAAGAAAGAAAACTACAGACCAATATCTCTAATGAACTTGGATGCAAAAATTCTCAATAAAATTCTGGCGAATCGAATACAAAAACATATCAGAAAACTTGTGCACCATGATCAAGTAGGATTCATCCCTGGGATGCAAGGCTGGTTCAATATACGGAAATCAATACATGCTATTCACCACATCAATAGGCTTAAAGACTAGAACCATATGATCATCTCGATAGATGCAGGAAAAGCATTTGACAAAATACAACATCCCTTTATATTCAAAACATTAGAAAAACTAGGGATATCAGGAACTTACCTCAACATTGTAAAAGCTATATATGCTAAACCTCAGGCTAGCATCATCCTAAACGGAGAAAAACTGAAGGCATTCCCTCTAAAATCTGGAACAAGACAGGGATGTCCTCTATCACCACTTCTATTCAATTTAGTTCTCGAAGTACTAGCCAGAGCAATTAGACAGACAAATGAAATTAAAGGCATAAAAATAGGAAAAGAAGAAATTAAATTATCGCTATTTGCAGATGACATGATAATTTACTTAACAGACCCAAAAGGATCTACAAAGAAGCTGCTAGAGTTAATAAATGAATTCAGCAAAGTGGCAGGATATAAAATCAACACGCACAAATCAAAGGCATTCCTGTATATCAGCAACAAAACCTCTGAAATGGAAATAAGGAAAACCACTCCATTCACAATATCCTCAAAGAAAATAAGATACTTGGGAATCAACCTAACAAAAGAGGTGAAAGATTTATACAATGTAAACTACAGATCCTTAAAGAGAGAGATAGAAGAAGATCTCAGAAGATGGAAAAATGTACCCTGTTCATGGATAGGCAGAACTAACATCATCAAAATGGCGATATTACCCAAAGTTCTCTACAGGTTTAATGCGATGCCAATCAGAATCCCAAAGACATTTCTTGTAGAAATAGATAAAGCAATCATGAAATTCATATGGAAAAACAAAAGACCCAGAATAGCAAAAGCAATTCTAAGCAGGAAGTGTGAATCTGGAGGTATAGCGATACCAGAGCTCAAACTGTACTACAAAGCAATAGTAACAAAAACAGCATGGTACTGGTACCAAAACAGGCAGGTGGACCAATGGTACAGAATAGAGGACACAGAGACTAATCCACAAAGTTACAACTATCTTATATTTGATAAAGGGGCTAAAAACATGCAATGGAGGAAGGATAGCATCTTCAACAAATGGTGCTGGGAAAATTGGAAATCCATATGCAACAAAATGAAATTGAATCCCTTTCTCTCGCCAGCCACAAAAGTTAACTCAAAATGGATCAAGGAGCTAGATATAAAAACAGAGACACTGCGTCTGATAGAAGGAAAAGTTGGCTACGATCTACATATTGTGGGGTCGGGCTCCAAATTCCTTAATAGAACGCCCGTAGCCCAAGAGTTAATGACACGAATAAACAAATGGGACCTACTTAAACTAAAAAGTTTTTTCTCAGCAAGAGAAACAGTAAAAGAGGTAAATAGAGAGCCTACATCCTGGGAACAAATTTTTACCCCTCACACCTCAGACAGAGCCCTAATATCCAGAATGTACAAAGAACTCAAAAAATTAAACAATAAGATAACAAATAATCCAATCAACAAATGGGCCAAGGACCTGAACAGACACTTCTCAGAGGAGGACATACAATCAATCCACAAGCACATGAGAAAATGCTCAACATCTCTAGCAATCAGAGAAATGCAAATCAAAACCACCCTAAGATACCATTTCACTCCTGTAAGATTGGCAGCCATTATGAAGTCAAACAACAATAAGTGTTGGCGAGGATGTGGGGAAAAGGGCACACTTGTTCACTGCTGGTGGGACTGCAAAATGGTGAGGCCAATTTGGAAAGCAGTATGGAGATTCCTGGGAAAGCTGGGAATGGATCCACCATTTGACCCAGCTATTGCCCTTCTTGGACTATTCCCTGAGGACCTTAAAAGAGCACACTATACGGATACGGCCACATCAATGATTATAGCAGCACAATTCACAATAGCTAGACTGTGGAACCAACCTAGATGCCCTTCAATAGATGAGTGGATAAAAAAATTGTGGCAGCTATACACAATGGAGTATTATGCAGCACTAAGAAACGACAAAATCATAGAATTTGCAGGGAAATGGATGGCATTAGAGCAGATTATGCTAAGTGAAGCTAGCCAAGCCCTAAAAAACAAATGTCAAATGTCTTCTTTGATATAAAGAGAGCCACTAAGAATAGAACAGCAAGGAAGAGCATGAGGAAAAGACTAACAGTAAACTAAGACGAATGGGGGGAGAGAAAGGAAGAGAGAAGGGAAAACATATGGAAATGGTAGGAGACCTTCAGTGATACACAAAATAATAAGAGGTTATGAGGGGCAAGGGGGTGGGGGGAAAAAAGGGGAGAGAATTGAACAACAGCAGAGGAGGTAGAGAGGGATGTTGGGAGGGGAGGGGAGGGGAGGGGGGATAGTAGGGGATAGGAAAGGTAGCAGAATACAACAGTCACTAATAAGCCATTATGTAAAAATGTGAGTATGTAACAGAAGTGAGTCTGTATTATGTATTTGGGGAGTTCAAAACCCAATTGAGTCGAATGTATGAAAGATGATATGTCTTGAGCTCTGTAATGTTTTGAACAACCGATAAAAAAAAAGAGAGAGCAGAGGTTGGAGACTGGGGTGCTGAAAGCCTGTTACAGATAGCACAGTTTATAGACTGAGGTGCATAATGATATTATAGAGAGCAGAGTTTGGAGAATGAGGTGCAGAAGGAATGTTACAGAGAGCAGATGTTGGAGAGTGGGGTGCAGAAGGACTCTTTTAGAGAGCAGAACTTTGAGACTGGGGTGCAGAAGGATTCTTGCAGGATGCAGAGGTTGGAGACTGGGGTTCAGAAGGCCTGTTACAGATATCATAGTTTGGAGACTGTTGTGGAGAAGGATATTATAGAGAGAAGAGTTTGGAGACTTAGGTGTAGAAGGACTGTTACAAAGAGCAGAGGTTGGAGACTGGGGTTCAGAATGATTGTTGCAGAGAGCAGAGTTTTCAGACTGAGGTGCAGAAGGAGTGTTGTAGAGAGCAGATGTTCGTGACTGGGGTGCAGAAAGAGTGTTTCAGGGAGCAGAACTTGAAGACTGGGTTGGAGAAGGATTGTTGCGGGAAGAAGAGGTTGGAGACTGGGGTGCAGAAGGACTGGTATAGAGAGCAGATGTTTTAGACTGGGGTGAAGAAGGCCTGGTACAGAGAGCATAGCTTTGACACTGTTGTGCAGAATGATTGCTGATAGCTGGTGAGCCTCCTTCTGAATACTTTCTTTTCCGCATAGTCCATCAGGCCCTCTCTCCTCACACTGCTCTCTTCTGGCTTTATGAGCACCTGTGACTTCCACAGTCACTCTAAGCTATGACTCCCAGGCTTATCTCCTGGGAACCTGTCCCGATGCCTCCTGGAATCTCTTCAGGGAGACCCCGCAGGTACCCAGACTCCAGGCCAAACCCCCTTTCCTCCTTTCCTCTCCCCAGTCACGCTCCTTCTCATTTTTTTTATGTTTTAATGAGTGATACCACTACCACTCAGCTACCCCACAGACCAGGTCCCCTCTTGTATCCTCATCACCAGGACTTTAAACTGCTTCACCCAGGGCTCCTCTTCAGAGCTTTTCTCCAAGCTCCAAATGTCACATCTTCAGTTACCAGATATTTCCTTTTAATCTTATTTTGGCACCCGATTACTCTCCCAGACTACATGAAGGGATTCTAACCAAAGCACATGGACTGTAGGTACTATTATGGTTTAAAAATAAGGTATTTCCCACCAAAAGCTCAGGGTCAGCCACAGTAGCAGTGTTCAGAGGTAAAATGATAAGACTGTGAGACTTGTGACCTAATCTGTAGATTCATCCATTTTGTGAGTTAATTATTTGAAAGTCCCACTGTACTGAGAGGAGTGTGCGCAGGTGGAGTGTGGATGGGGACATGCCCTGGGGAATCACATCTTGTCCCCTGCGAACTGTCTCCTCCCGTCCCCTCCCCCGCCCCAACCTTCTGGCTGCCATGAGCTAGGAATTCTTCCCCCCTTGTTCCATTCCACCTTGGCGTCCCACCTCATCTGAGGCCGGCAGCAATGGGTCAGCTGGCCCCAGACCAAACCTCCAAGCCAGGAGGCCAGATTGCAGCTCCCCCTCTGGGTTGTTCTGTTCAGGCCTGTGGTAACTGTGGCAACCTTGGACTGACCCAGTGAGTAGGTGTTATTAGTGCATTGGACCCATAACCGTTTCCTAAATCCACAGATTCTGTCATTTTCAGAGCTCAAGCCATTTCCTTCTGTATGGCCTGTTTCCAGCCTGCCCTCACCTAGAATGCAGTCTACTAGTGATTATTGAGATTCTCCAGCCATCCTGGTCCTGCCCATTTGCACACCACAGCTAGCTCCTAGGCAGCAAAACCCAAGGACCTTCTGCTGCCCACTGAAGAGAGAAGAGAGAATTTCTGAGGACCCTGTTAGAAGTCCACTCGTATTTTTTTATGGACCACACTCAGAGGGCATGTTTCAGGCAGTCCTTCACATGCGTCTTTGAGAAATCAGACTCACAATGATTTTTGTGATTCTCTCCCAGGCTCCAATAACCACCACTCTACTTTCTACTTCTCTGAAATCAACTTTTTAGCTTAAACTAAGAAGTTTAAAACTGCTATTTCTCTTTATGTGTCTGGCTTATTTCACTTAATATAATGTCTCCCATGGGCTAGTTTTAAATAGAAACTGCACAACAAATTTTTTATGTCAGATTTAAATTTTATTCTGAAGAGATAATTCGAAATGGTCACATATGTTTATGTAGGAAAATGTTAATTAAAATATTTATAGGACTGGAGATGATCTGAATTTTTAGTCAAAGGGTAGAGATTAAGTTTATTTAAGAGAGATGTAAGTTTATTGATCATCTCAATTGATGCAGAAAAAGCAGTTAACAAAATATAGCACCCCTACCTGTCAAAACAGTAGAAACACTAGGGACAGAAGGAACTTTGTAAAAGCATTGTAAAAGCTATCTATGCTAAACCCAAGGCAGCATCATTCTAAGTGGAGAAAAGTTGAAAGCATTGACTCTAAAAACTGGAAGAAGACAGGGTGCCCCTCTTTCACCACTTCTATTCAACTTCATCCTTGAAATTGCCATAACCAATTGGACAAAAGAAAGAAATTAAAGGTATAAAAATAGGTCAAGAAGAATTCAAATCTCACTCTTTGCTGATAGGATCATGTCATCTTCTAAAATTTTTTATTAGAGCATAATAGTTATACATAGAAGTTGGGTTGATTTGGAAAAGATCCTACGTGCGTGAAATCTGATTTACTCCATTCAGTCCCCACCCCCCATCTCCCTCCCCTTCCCGCCCCCATTCTCCTTTCTCTACTGATCTTTTTTGGGTCATTTATCTGTTAATTTTTGTCTGGTGCTTTCTACATATACATACAGGTGCAGTCCCCTGTGGTAGACTTCCATGTGCACATAACATGATCTGCGTAAAGACCTTTCACATTTCCTCCCTTCCCAAACCTCTCCGCCCTCTCATTCTCCTTCTACTCCACTGATCTTCCCTGTATACTTAAGATATCCAGTTCAACCCCACTTCATCAACTTCTTTGCTCTATTTTGCTCTGGCCCTGATAATTTCAGCATTGGACAGGAATAGTTAACTTCTGCCTTTCTGAACACAGAGATCAAGATTGATGTAAAATGAGAAAAACTCTACATTGCAAAACACTGAAGGCAACACCGACTGCTTCTGTAGATGATGACTCTGCTTTGTAAATTTTTCTTAACATTTTAATGAAAATGAACTTCTCCAAAAATCCTATGTTTACATAATAGGACAACAGGAGACAGAGATTACTGAGACAATGAGAAATGACTTCACACCATGGTGAGGTCGAATGGCTTTCTGTTGGCTTCTAGAAATTCTCTGGTTACTCCCACCCACCATAACCCCTGCAAATGTGTGCGGCTCCATAGGTCTGATTTCCCGAGACCAGTCCCACAGGTTATCAGTCTCCAGGCTGCTTTTCATTTGATATTATTTGATATGTTCCTGCAGATTAACAAGACTGTTTGGGGTGCTCTAAGTTTATTCTCATCATGGTCTCTTTTTTCTCTGTTTTGTAGCTATGACAACATTGGAAATGAGCAATCAATCATTTGTCACTGAATTCATCTTCTTGAAATTTTCCAAACACTTCAACCTACAGGGCTGGTTCTTCCTGCTCATTCTGGTCATTTACCTGACCACTCTCCTGGAAAACATGCTTATAATAGTGACCACCAGGGTCAGTCCTGCTCTCCACACTCCAATGTACTTTTTCCTCAGCAATTTGAGCTACTTGGACGTCTGCTACATATCCTCCACCCTCCCAGTACTGCTGGTGAACTTCTTCTGGGAGAAGAAGGCCATTTCTTATGAGGGCTGCCTTTCCCAGATCTTCTTCTTGGTGACAAGTGCTGGCACAGAAGGCTTCTTACTGGCTGTGTGGCCAGTATGACTCCTGTGTGGCCACCTGCCGTCCTCCTCAGTATCCAGTCATCATGAGTGTGAATGTCTGTGTTGGCCTGGTGACTGGGTCCTGGCTGTGTGGGCTGGTGAATATGGTCACACACACGGTGCTGGAAATCACACTCACTCTGTGTGGGCCCCACCAGATCAGCCACTTTCTCTGTGACATCCCATTGCTCCTGAAGCTCTCCTGCTCAGACACCTCTGTCAACGAGTCTGCGCTCCACGTGGTAAGTGCCACCATGGGCCTGAGCCCCTGCCTCTTCACTGCAGGCTCCTACGCACTCATCATGGCGGCCATCCTGGAAATTCCTTCTACCCAGGGAAGGAGGAAGGCCTTCTCCACCTCTGCGTCCTCCCTCACCGTCGTGGTGGTCTTCTATGAAACAGCCAAGTTTCACTATGACAAGCCCAGAGAAGGCTGGAAATGGACACCCTGGTCTCTGTGCTCTTCTGTGTGGTGACCCCTATGTTGAAGCCCATCATTCACAGCCTGAGAAGCAACGAGGTCCAGAGTGCCCTGAGGAAGCTGGCTGGGAGACAGACTGTATAGTGTGATTAGAACTAGATGATGGTTTTATTCTAGGAAATGTCTTAGTTGTAAAAATATGTGAACTCTTCAGCAGCATTTACAAGAGCACTCTCTCTGTACACAGTGTCTCATGACCACTGTGGTGCCCCTCCAACCAGGGAAAGCACACTGTGCTAAGTATGTGACACATTGTGACCTCATCTGGGTTCTCTAATTCACAGGTATTTCAGAATATTTTTATTACTTTTCTCTCCAAAAAAATCCTATACCCAAAGCAGTCAATCTCTTTTCCCCCAATATTGCAGCTCTAGCCAACACTAGTGAATGTGAAGTGCTATGTGCAATGTGACTTTGACTTGCATTTTCCTAATGAATCTTGATTCTAAGTTTTAAATAAACACAATTTTTGTGTTTCTCCTTCACATGTGGAGAGACCCATGTATACACTAGTGTTTCTGTGGATATTTTTAATGAAGTAATACAATATATGCCTTTTGGATCTGACTCCTTTCACTTAGGATGTTTGCAATTTTCAGTTATATTGTAGCTTGTATAAGTATTTTAGTTTATTCCTCCTTATTGTGACTGATTTCCATCTTATGAAAATGCCACATTTTTTTGTTCATTTTCCACTGCATAGTAATTTTTATTTCTGTCTGTGTGGGTGTCGTACTGCAGATTGAAACCGGAGCCTCCTGCACAATAAACAATGTTCTACCACTAAGCAAAAGCCCAACCCTTTTAAAAATTTTGTTTTGAGACAGGGTCTTGAAAATTTGCCCAGGTTGTCCCTGAATTTGTGATCCTCCTGCCTCAGCTTCTTGAGTAGCTAGATTACAAACCTGCCTGGTCATTTTCACTTTTTGACTAATATGAATAAGATTTGTATATATAATATGAACATTATATATAATATGAACATTATATGAACATTCATGTACAAATCATTGGTGGGCAACTTTTTTATTTATCTTGAGTTTGTAAATAGGAGTGGAAGAGGTGGATCGTTAACTTTATATTTTACTTTCTGAAAAAGTTCCAGATAATTTTCAGACCAGTGGAACCAGCTTACCTTATTATTAAGAGTGGTGAATAAAGTTTCTGATTTCCTCACTCCCTTAACAACACATCATTATCATTCCTTTTATTGTGAAGACCCTGGAATGTGTTAAGTGCTTCATCAAATGTGCTTTAGCTTTGCCTTTCCCTGATGGCTAATCATTCTAAGATCTTTTAGGAGTACTGTTAATGTGTCTCTCCTAAGCATGAGGAAATCCCCATTGTATTGTGGGAAATTTTAAGTTTTAGAGACTTACCTTTTTATCTAATACTTTTATTTCTATTTTTGTGCAGTAAAATACTACAAGACTTTCAAGCTTGTTGTCTTTTTTCCATCTGTGCTCGAAAGAGCTGTTTGATGTCTCTTTTTTTCCCCTACTTTTAAACTGCATAGCAAACAATTTCTTCACCAGGTCATGAGCATCAGCAGGATCATAAAATTAAGGGGCACGAATTCATACAGGGTTTGGTAAGGGATCAGCCCTTAGCAGGAGTGGATCAGCTGAAGATAGTGGGGATGCTTTTAATATTGTGGCTTCTGATATCTGTCCATCTGGCAAAGTATTAACATGAAGGAAAAACTTCATATGCCGTGCAAAATCCATCTCAATAAGTGTACGCCCACTCTGACCCCTTCTATGTCTAGTGGGAAGGGAAGGCAGTCTTGAGGTTTCAGCCACCCACAACTTCTTAGCAGAAATCTCACTCTGAACTTCGCTCACCCACATCCCAGAAGAGAGAGGACACTGATATTCTCGCTGCATGCTGGAAACAGGTGATTGCCAAGACATTAATGAATCCAACAGCGAATTAACTGCTCTCCATTGTTGCAGTTGAACTCAAGCCATTGCCCTTGAGTTGTGTTTGCACACTGAGGAGTCCCAGAGCAGCTGCAGAGGAAAGGCAAAATGCATATTCCCAAAATTTGGCCCCAGACCTTTATAAATATCCATCACAGGAAAATGAATTGTGAGAGATGAGAGGATTTTAACTCCTTCATGAGGCCAGAGATATGCGACAGGCAACTCTCAGAATAACATGTCCGTTTTCTGGTGAATGGAGACTAACAGCTAGTTTTACCAAGAGCTTTCTTTTCAGCCCAGGTGCTAGTATGGAGAGCAGCAAGGGCCACACAAAAACCAAAAATCTACGCATCTCTGTGAGAGTTTCTGGTAAGTAGTTTATTTACCATCACAATTTTTAAAAACACTATCCCAGAATCAGGATATACCTACACCTTAAAATCATATTACAGTATATTGTACATATTTTCATTACCATTTTGATGGCATTTATGTAATGACCTATCATAGCACCTTTTCTATGTGTGTCTAAGTTTTCACAATACTACTTGTATTTCCAGAGTAGAAATAACTTCAGAGGTTATCACAAAACCTGAGGGATTTAGCATGATGCCTCCAGCACTGAAGAAAACCCTAAACATAACCAGAAACCCTGGGATTCCTAAATTCCTTAAGTGAGATGATGAGTGTGAAAAATTACTTATGGTAAACAATAGATAATGCTTAGTATTAATCCTCTGCTTTTGATGAGCAGGACAGAAAGAAATAATTTTTAGGGAGAAAGAATAGGGACACATTCCCATTATGATACAATATAGCATAACAATAGACCTACCAAAATATCTGTTTAAATAAAAATCATTATTGTAGAAGAAGTTATGTTTAGAAACGTATTCATTCACTAACTAGGGGTTTTCATCTTTATCTTACAACACATGGATGCTTGGGGAGGGGAGTTGCAAGCAATTTATTAACTGTAATAAATCCCTGAAGCTTGTGAGTAATCTACTTCATACACAACCCCCCTTCTTTAGAAATATTATATTTTGGGTTCACTCATAAGTGACTTCATTCTCGGTCACCTGACTTTGAGATGACTGATTGGGAAAGAAAGATGCAGAGCTGCTTGTTCTGTGGGAACTGAGCCGATTGTCTCCATAAGGCGTATGTTTATGAGAAAGGAGACACTGAGTTCCTCAGAAGCAGCTGGGCTATGCTGCCTCACTTATGCCCACAGAGGCTTTATTTTTCTCAGCAAGATATCTGGACCAGAACCACTGAACAGAAATGTCCTCTCGCCTCTTTCAAGTCTCTGTTAGATCCTTTAGGTCCCACACAGTACCGTCCTTAAAGAATCTTCTAAAAACTCTGCTCCATGGATGTACTTGACCGACCTTTTTCATTCTTCAAACCTTTACTGAGTGCACATTTACACAAGGTGTTGCCCTAGTGTTTAGAACACAATTGAGAGGCCCAAATAGAACCTGGAGGAGTGCATATTCAAGATGGAATGAGGGGCTTAGACATGTATTACGTGCTCCTTTCCCAGAGCTGCCCAAGCAAACACTAATGGAAAATAATGATAATTTGTAGATTACATAGAATTGTTACCAATTTTCCTGCACATATTGAGTTCATCTTCCCATTAGATTGTAATTTGGGTGAAGGACAGTGTTGGAGACCAGCTCCATCAGGGGGTCTCAGGAGACGAAGGGATGGTGAGGAGTCGGCAAAAGAGGGGGTGGAGAAACAACACAGACACTAAAGTGAAGGTGTTGATCCCAATCTTTACTTGTGAAGTTTATCATATACATTTCATTTTGGCAGGCTTACAGTACTTTGTGGTTACAAAACAGAAATCATTATTTAAACAAAACAAAATATTACGTAGCTACAATTAGAATAGAAGAATGTATCTTGGCTTAGGCATAAGTAAGCATTTGTACTTTCAGTTCAAGTTTTGCTTTGAGCTGTTTCTGCTTACTTAACTTTTAATAATAGTTACAAATGTCCCAAACTATTGTCCTATACCTTGACTATTCTTTCTTGACTTACTGACTGGAACCGTTGCCATGGTTACAGCAAATATTTGACTTGTTATTACTTGTAATAATACAAAAGTAAGAGCACAAACCATTGTGCACAGGAACAAGAAAAAGTTGCCCAGTACTAAGCACTAACCTATCTTCTTAACATTAATTTTTCTTCTCTAGATTTTAATTTAATTTCTCAAAAACTTCATTGACAGGAATACAGGGAGTTTTTCTTTAGACATTAACAATTTACACTCCACAGCTGAATCACTGCATTTAGAGCAAACAGATCTATGCTTTAGAAGTAGTTGCATTAATTGGGAAAGTCATGATTTTTCCTTTATACTTTATGGTCATATGAGAAATCAAAACTATATTTAATAAATGAATACAAAAACAAATCAGACCATTTCCAGAAACATACTGCGCTCCTCCAGAGGATGGACGCCTTGCGCCATCCACCTCAGTAGGGCCTTGCCATTGCCTGAGTCAGGAGAGGGGCGCAGCAGGACAGGGATCAGATCTTATCCTCTTTGGGTTTCTTAGTAGATCTGGCTTAGGACTAAATTAGACCCTGTATAGGAACAAAATTGGTTTGAATTGAAACTAACCACTACCAAGAAAAAAAATTTTAAAATCCTAAATGGAAAAGAGAATTTTTTATTTTGAAGAATTTTATAACTAGAAGTCTCTGACATATCGTAAGAGATAATAATTTGTCTTCCCTTTCCCCTTTATGCTAGAAGAAGCTCAGACTGAATAAAAAAAACTTAAAGAGCTGGCACAGTGGTGCACACTTGTAACCCAGCAGCTCAGGAGGCTTAGGCAGGAGGATAGTGAGTTCAAAGACAGCCTCAGCAAAAACAAGGCACCAAGTAACTCAGTGAGACTCTGTCTCTAAACAAAATATAAAATAGGGCTGTGGATGTTGCTCAGTGGTCAAGCCCCTGAGTTCAATCTCCGGTAACTGCCCCCCTACACCCCGTCCCCCAAAAAAACTAAACTGAAAGAGATGTTAAATGCTGAATTGAGTGCTGAATCTACAAGACAGGAGGGAGGCTTTTTCCTGGTGAATTTGTTAAGATTTTAAACCTACCAGTTAGAGGTAAGGGCATCTCTGCATGTTAGGTGAAAGATTCCAGCCTCTCCCGAAGTGTGTCCTTGGACCAGCATCACTGGAAACACTTGGAACTCACTGACTGAGGCCAACTGTTCTGCACAATGACCTCTGATCTTTCCCTCGGCTCCAAGCACCCACACTACATGGAAGGATATGAGGACAACTCTGGGCCAGGACAGATAGCTCATAGATTTCACAGTAATAAATTTACATTGCCACAAGCACCTGAAATCATTCAGATATTTTTCTGAATAAATTGAACTTGTACCGTGTGTGTGTGTGTTTGTGTGTGTGTGTGTGTGTGTGTGTTTGTGTGTGTGTGTTTTAAGCAATTTACTGGGCAACATGAAAATTGGATTTAAAAATTTTAATCATTGCTTGTGCTATTGAGATTAAATAGGAATCATTGTTTCCCTGATTAACATAAGGGTTTTCATGATCACACCATTCTTCCTCGTTTTGGTCATGCCCATTTTTTTTTTGTTTGTTTGAGGAAATGAATCTCTAAGGTTAGTCAGCTAAACATTTCATTTATTGCCAAAGCAAAAAAAAAAAAAGTTCTTCTTTAAGACTCTAGACTTATTTATTTTATTTTGTTTATATTTAGATTTTAAAATTAGTTGTGCTTAACTGAAGCATCGACTTTCTATTGAAATTTAAATACTTTAAGCTTCTTAAGGCCCTGAAATTTGGAAATTTAATGAAAGCTGTGTTGGCCTATTAATCATGTGCAATGAATTATTAGAACCAAAGACAAGAATGTCTGGGCATTGAAGATAATAAGACAGTTTACTAATACATGGTATTATCATGAGGTAACAAAGTATCACTACAAATAATAGTTATTACATGATAAATTTTCTGATTCAATTTCTTTTTTGTTTCGTAAATCATAATTGTTAATACATATTAAATATACAAATTAATGTACATTATGCAAATTAAAGGGATTCATTGATGTTTCTCTACATGCATTAATATATTTTGCATTAATTTCAATTTTTTTTCTGTAAAATGGGGATAATAGGTTATCTTATAGGTTGTTGTGTAAACCAAATAAGTTAATGCATGTAAAAGTCTTATAGGCATTTAATAAGTGTTAGGTATTTTTTATCTAATGTGTGTCTCTATTCGTTACTCAATTTGAAAAACCCTGATTGGATTCAGGTATGTAAAAATTCATCTTTTCAAAAAAATTCACTGAGTTTTGATAGAAAGGATTATCCGAAATTCAATCTAATTTTTACAGAAAACATGCCACTTTTAAACTACATTAAACAAAGTTTTTAAAGTCAGGCATTTATGTGTATTGAAGCAATCTAAGAAGACTCACACTCAAATTATTTTTCTATGAAATATGCCCTAGATGATTATGATGATTATGGTTATTATTAATGCAGAGCAGAGCGTTTACTATTAAGTTGATCTAATTCCTATGCTGCATTATATAAATTCTAAGGAGCAAGTACATATTGTGTCACAAAGTGTCATTCATGAGTTAATAATGGATTCTAATGGTGACCATGATGATGATTCAATCTAATTCCCTACATTAATAAAGAGCATAGAGGATAAAGAAAATTGTTTTGGTATCATCCTTCACCCTAACCCACACCCGTGACCTACAAGAAATTAGCCAGTAAAACCAAGGAAAAACTTGTATGTAGATAAAATTATATAAACATACATTGGGAGATTTTTTAATGCCCCATTTAATTGTCCCTCCTGAACTGACCTTTATATTTAAGACCTTTACAATAGCACTATGTACAACTTCAGAGATTGTATTTTTAAATCCCTGAACATTTACTTTTAGGTATCCCTTTTACACATCCACAGACCATGTACCAATTTCCCATAGTAAAATCTGCTGAAACTGCCTTCTATGTGAGATTTTATTTCTTTTTCTGAAAACATCTAGATATCTACCTATAAAAAAGATTGTCATATTGATCTTTTTGATACGGGGAGTTAAAAGAAAGTACATGTCACTGATTTCTAAATGACTTGAAGATCATCCAGGTAGTTGATAGAGAAAACAGAGAACGTAAGAAATGTCAAGTACATGTAGCTTCCAGCTCCATTTCAAAATTAATTTATTGTAAATCAATGCTAATAAGGTAACCTCTTGTTTAGGGAAATTATTTAGAGAAAGTGATACCTAAACTGAACTAGATAGTGTGGTGTTTTTAGTCATTTCTGGATAAACTTTTACTACAATTTTCGTGAACACCAAGTATCACAAGAATCCCTACTTTCTCTATTTCCTTCTCTACTTTCTCTATTCTCCTGGGGGATTTCATATACACCCTTTGCTGTAACAGTTGCCTTCAAGACAATGACTCACAAATCCACACCTGCAGTTCTAGGCTGTCTGTTAAGGGCATTTCCACATGATTATCTTACAGATAACTCACATTCAACATTACTCAAATCAAATCCACTAAAGCCTCCTCTACATCTGCTATTCCTCACATATTCCTGTTTTCCTGAGTGATCCCACCAGCTGGCCAGCCTGCTCAAACTGATTTGGTTCTTTACTGTGTCCTTTCAACTAGCACTTTAAAGTTCTCCATATTCTTCTCCATGACGGCTTCAGAGATTTTCTCTCACCTTCAACACAGCACGTCTTCAGTTACAGACCACTTCATTTTGATCTTGTTTTAGCACTCACAACACTCTTTTGACCTAAACAGGTGTGTCTAAAACCTGGGGAACCAGGTTTCACAGTTATCGACTCCTGCTCTTTTGACTCACACGCACAATTCCATGAGTGGGTCTATCTGCGTGTTCTAGACCTAGAGATCTGATGATTTTCTAAAACCTAGTATATCTCCCTCCAGATGTCCCTGTTTTCAGTCTGCACTCACCTGAAAGAGATTTATGGTCCCCTATCGTTGATACTCTGCCATCATTGATGTCCATGCTCATACCCAAGCCTTTCTTCCAGATACACACCTGGGCTCTCTGGTGGCCCATGGCATGGTTGGGTGTTGGACGTTTTCTGAGGTTTCTATTGCTAAGTACCTTGCTTAAAAATCAGGCCTGACACAGCTTCACAGATCCTAGTCCTGGACACATAGGTTGATACCTTGCCACATCCCCTGAAGTAGCAGGCTCCTCAGAATGACCCAGGGCTTGGCAGCATCCACTGGTACTATCCCACCAGCTCATTGAAGCCTACCTGGAGTCTCCATAGAAACAGGGTACATCTCTATGAAAATGGGCTCCCTCCTACCGCCCCAGTGTTATGCAACTCTCAGAGAAGTTCAATAGTGAGGGTCTTTCCATTTATAGCAATTAGGTTAACCAAGTGTCCTGAGCTTGCTGAACCTTAGATGGCAGATTCCTGCTATATTCTTTGAGATTTCTGCCATCAATGTTGCCTAAGATGCCAACTTGCCATCCCACTAACTATAAGAGAGTGTTCTCAGTTAAGAACAATCCCACAACCAATAACACACACACACACACACACACACACACACACACACGCACACACATGCACAAGAACATCCATCATGGTGAGCAAGGCTTTTTATCTGTGATACAGACCGAATGCACCCACCAATCACATTCACTGCTTCAAACAGATCGTGATCAGGAAACAACTGATGTCACTTGTAAAATGTGATATGTCCTGGACTATCACTGTGGTAAAAAAGAAGTAGAGAAATGCAAAAAATGGGAGAAAATACTTAACCTCTTAGAGACCTAAAAAAATATTTAGATGTGGTTCCAACCAATCCTGAGTTAAAAATTATCTTGAAAAAATGATTTCACTTCTATTTATCAATTTACTTACTTACTTACTTACTTACTTACTTACTTACTTACTGCAGTACTGGGGATTGAACCCAGGGGCACTCTACCATTAAGCTATATCCCCAGCCCTTTTAATTATTTGGGGCGGGGAACCTTGCAGAGCTTCAAATTTATTATCCTCCTGCCTTAGTCTTCCAAGTACCT
The DNA here is from genome assembly GCF_052094955.1 of Ictidomys tridecemlineatus. Taxonomy (NCBI): domain Eukaryota; kingdom Metazoa; phylum Chordata; class Mammalia; order Rodentia; family Sciuridae; genus Ictidomys; species Ictidomys tridecemlineatus. The sequence goes on from NW_027522572.1 coordinate 86,960, forward strand.
GGGATTACAGGCAGGTACCACTCTTCCCCATTAATTACTTATTTTTAAAATAAGGCTATATTTAAAAATTGAACTATAATTTGTACTCAAAGAATGCACACATCTAAAGTGTACAGGTTTATAATATTTTATATATGTATGAACTACCAAAAATCAGGATATAAAACATTTCCATCACTTTAGAAAATTCCTTCATGCTTCAACTGATATCACCCCTGAGCTCCAAAAAAAAAAAAAGACCACCATTATTACTTGACCATTATAGCTGTTTTGCTAATTCTTGAACTTAATTTAAAGGAAACATACAGTATATATGTTGTATCTGGCTTTTTCAGCCAGAAAATTTTTTTTAGATTTGTCAATGTTATTAATGTTTCAGTATTTGTGTTTCTAAAGTAACTGCATTATTCCACTGCATGATAAACCGTGATTTGTCTTCTGTCCTTCTGCTGAAGGCATAATACTTGTTTGAGTTATTATGAATTTTTACACAAGAATTTTTGTGAACTGTGCATTAATTTCCTTTGAAATATGCAAGGAATGGGATTGTTTTGAATAGAATATCTACATATTTAACTAAATTAGAAATTACTAAATATTTTTGAAAAGTAAGTGTATAGACTTCAAATTTCACCTTGAGTATCTATCGAAATAGCTAGAAAGCATGTTGTTTTCATCATTATAATAACCAAAAAGAGAGAAAGAAAGTGCAAATTAATGACTTTCCTTGATTTATTAGGGATTATGATTATAAGGCAAACAACTAACCGAAGTCTGGAGAGAGATAAGCAACCAAAATAATCCAGGCATTTTTTTAACTATGGGAGAACCCACTAGATACATAGGAGTTTATTTATAAAAAAGACTCAAATAAAAATATAGTTAATGGATTGCTAAAGACTAAGTATAGACTGGTTTAAGAGCATAAAGACCCAGACGGCTATAGACATAAGATGTTTGTATTTTTTCTTTTTCTCCATGGATTCCACCAAATGCTCCCAGGAATATAGGGAAGTATTCTGAGAAAGTGTCTTTAACGGTATCATTTCTGGAAATAGGTGGAGGGACAAAGAGCAGCTATAGCAGCCAATTCTCCTCCCAGACCCATTTCCTGATTTTTTGCATAGAAAAAAAGCTGTAATCTTCAGGGGCAAGAGTAACAGAAACTGTTACATTAGGACACTCAAAGGAAAACCTTTGCAGCTATGGAAAGGAACAGGCCGAAATGTCTAATGTTGAAAGGAATAAGAACTAGGCTCAGCTATATTGCTAAAAAGTAGGTCACTGTGAAGGCCATATCCCTGTGACTGAGTTTACAGTACCTAAGGCAGGGCTTCCTGGAAACATCAGAAATCCCTTCTCTGTTTCCGACTAGTCCACTAACATGCATTGACTTAAAATAACAGTAGAAAACAGCTGAGAATTCTTCAAGAAATAGATTATCTATGGAGAACCGTGAAAATAGAATACACAAAAGTAAGCAGGGAACAATATTAACAAACTAAACTCAGCCATATAGAATAAAGATAACATTACAGTCAATTGAGATCAATCCCAGAATGCAAGGCTGGTTCAATATTCAAAAATTCAATCAACCGAATTTCCATAGTAACAGACTAAATAAGAAAAAATATATATCATTTCAATAGATGCAGAGAAAATAAGAAAATTCAATATCTATTTATGATAAAAACTATAACTAAATGAAACTAGGGGCAAAGTCCAGTGGTAGAGTGCATGCTTAGCATGCATAAGGCTCTGAATTCAATACCCAGCACACATACACCAAAAAAAAAAAAAAAAAAAAACTACTAGTAAAAAATGGATAGACATTTTCGAACTTGATAAAAGGCATTGAGTAAATGTAATGTGCCAGACACATAGCTTATATTATCTCAAAACTTTTTTCAGCAGTTGTGAAATAGACATCATTAATATCCTAAGCAAGTAACAAACTGAGGAATAGAGATGACCTGACATTTTTACAAACAACATCTAGTAAACAACAGATGGATTTCAATCCACATCTATCTGGACCAAGAGCCTACTGTTTTACTATAATATTTTTCATTTAAGATTGTAAAAGAAACAGAAATTTTAGTTCAAAACAATGAATCACGGATGAGCATGTGTAACATGATAGAAAATCAGTAATTGTATCAATCATTTTTTTTTCAGGAAATGTAATGTTTGGTGAGGTAAATCTTAGAATACAAAAAAAGAAAAATACCTAAGTATATATCATTTGTCAAAATTTCTTGTATCTTATAAAACTTAAAAAAATAAAAGTTTCTACTGAAAAAAAATAGATCAATGTATTTAAAAGCAGGTGACTTTTAAGAAATAATCAGAGATGATCACAGATACATATGTACGAAAGCTTCTATTCCAATATTTATGATAGTAAATGGAATGGAACGTTTCTATGTTCAATAAAAAGGGAGATATTAACTTAATTTCATGTTAGGAAATTAAGATTACAAGGCAAACAACTAAATAGTGTACAACAGTATTGGGAAATTTTGCTTTGGATATTTTAAAGATAGATAGAGGTAGAATGGGATGAAAGCAAAGAGAGCTTTGATTTTGTGACCTGTTCTATTCTTCTGAATAACTTTCTGCATTTTCCTCATTTTTCCTCAATGAAAACTTATTACTTGAAATAACAGACATACAAAAAAGAATTCATCACAGTGAAGCACAGTGTTAGGAGGGAGATACTGCAGATTCAATGAGACACAGAAGTTGATAGCTGGTTGTGCATTTTGACCAAGTCTCCATTTATTCTTACAAAAGGACACCCATGCAAAAGTCTGTGAGAAGTTATGCTCTCTCTAAAGTCACTCATATACGTCTCTTTCCAGAGTCCAGGCATCTCTGTATACAATATTATTTGCCATGTTGCTGCAGATTAACAAGCCTGTTTGGGGTGCTCTCAGTCCATTCTCGTCATGGTCTCTTTTTCTCTGTTTTGAAGCTATGATACCATTGGAAATGAGCAATCAATCATTTGTCACTGAATTCATCTTCTTGGGATTTTCCAACCACTCCAACCTACAGGGCTGGTTCTTTCTGCCCTTTCTGGTCATTTACCTAACCACTATCCTGGGGAACATGCTCATAATAGTGGCCACCAGGGTCAGTCCTGCTCTCCACACTCCAATGTACTTTTTCTTCAGCAATTTGAGCTTCTTGGACGTCCGCTAAACATCCACCACCCTCCCAGTACTGCTGGTGAACTTCTTCTGGGAGAAGAAGGCCATTACTTATGAGGGCTGCCTTTCCCAAATCTTCTTCTTGGTGACAAGTGCTGGAACAGAAGGCTTCTTACTGGCTGTGTGGCCAGTATGACTGCTGTGTGGCCACCTGCCGTAATCCTCAGTACCCAGTCATCATGAGCGTGAAGGTCTGTGTTGGCCTAGTGACTGGGTCCTGGCTGTGTGGGCTGGTGAATTTGGTCACACACACGGTGCTGGCCATCACACTCACTCTGTGTGGGCCCCACCAGTTCAGCCACTTTTTCTGTGACACCCCATTGCTCCTGAAGGTCTCCTGCTCAGACACCTCTGTCAACGAGTCTGAGCTCCACGTTGTCAGTGCCACCATGGGCCTGAGTCCCTGCCTCTTCACTGCAGGCTCCCATGCACTCACCATGGCGGCCTTCCTGAGGATTCCCTCTGCCCAGGACAGGAGGAAGGCCTTCTCCACCTGTGCGTCTCCCCTCACTGTCGTGGTTGTCTTCTATTGAACAGCCGACTTCCACTATGAGAGGCCCAGAGAAGGCTGGACACGGACACCCTAGTCTCTGTGCTCTTCTGTGTGGTGAGCCTCCTGTTGAGCCCTGTCATTTAAAGCCTTAGAAGCAATGAGGTTCAGAGTGCCCTGAGGAAGCTGGCTGGAGGGTGTGCATCCCTTTGCAGGATCAAAGTCTAAACCAATCTTCAAACTGGAGTATACAGTCATCTGTAAAAAGATGCCTCCCAAGGACTTGTAGGAACCTGGTTAGAGAGTATGTATCTGGAGCTTCAACTCCAACTCCCGCTTTTAAAATCTCTGAGACTCTTTTCTATCCTCTCTTTTCACAAACACTCTTTTCCCACTTTCAGGTTCAAGTGTGTCGGACACCTTGTGTGGGTGTTCAGCACCATTTCTGTCCTTCTGTGTTCTCCCTACACCAGAGGGACAGAAAGTATGAGAACCTCGTTTCCCACACTCCCCTGCCTGCATGCCTCCATTTTAGGAGGTTCTGTCAAGATCAGCCAAACACTAGGCAGAAAGTAAGAAAGGAAAGGAAGAAAGCAGGTTCTTTTGGATCCCATAGCAGCAGCAGCAAACCAGCCCTGTAGAGGCAGGAACTAATCTGCTTGGTGCCAGGAGCTGTGTGTACAGGCTCCTAGACAGCTGTTCCTGAATGTGGGTAACAGTAGCGTGGAATGAGCGTCTCTCTCCAGGGAAGTTAGGGTTTCCATATATGGGGTGGTGTCACCTACCTTATTTTTCTTTTTTCTTCCAGATCTCCCAACCATTTTATAACTTTTTTCTGTGTCAACTTCCTCCACCCTAAGACATCAAGAGTCGGCATTCATCTCTAACTGACCACAGTGGCACTGACCACAATAGTGGTTTACATCAGAGATAGTTCTAGATAACAGATCTGAGGAGGTAGTTTGGATGTCTGACCTGAGGGAATTGAATATGTTGATGATGTCACAGCCCATGGAAAAGGAGACCTGATAATTCCTGGTGTGCAATGACCCAACAGAGACTTTAAGTTATCGTGGCATGAAATCAAATGTCTATGGAAAACTGAGCTTTGGAATAACACCCTCGACCTTCAGGGTGGGAATAAACATTACAACATGACTACAGACTGCTGTTACTGACTGAAGTGGGAGACTTACAGAAAGAAAATGATAGGTTCAAGCATTATATTTCTCCTTCAAGTCAGGTTCAGATCATCAGAAATATTTTCTCTCTGGAAACTGATAAAGGTTAATATCAGAAAAAAACATCCAATTCTCCAAATTGCAGAAGTACAAAGAAAATTATAAATCCACAATTTCTCCAGGTCTCTCTTACGTCAATTAGGACATTAATGGGGGAATGATTGAGACCCTGTTAATTAGAATGGCAAAATACCAGTGGAATTAGACAAATCTCAGACCTTGAACCCTGAAATCTCCATTTACCCTTTTTACTGTCAGAAAAAGCAGCCCCTCCTCCCGCGAGGAGACTGGCTTTCCCTAAATTGAAGACCATATGGCGACTTTACCTGCGAGGTTGTCTTTTTTTTTTTAAGAGAGAATGAAAGAGGAAAGGAGAGGAGAGAAAAGGAGAGGGAAGAGAGAGACAGAGAGAGAGTGAGAGAGAGAGAATTTTTAATATTCATTTTCTAGTTCTCGGCGGACACAACATCTTTGTTGTTATGTGGTGCTGAGGATCGAACCCGGGCCATACGTGTGCCAGGCAAGCGCACTACTGCTTGAGACACATCCCCAGCCCAATTGTCTTTAAGATGCTCATTCATTATCCCACATTGTCACCAGACTTTTAATTGGGGTCTGATCCTAGAACACCTCAGGTAAGAGTATAAAATATAGCCCAGGAGAGTATAAGGGTCACACCAAAATAAAAGGTAAATATTTTACTGTATTTTGTTAATAGGAGCCTTAAGAATATATAAGAGAATTTGTTTGAATCTTCTAGACCAAAGAAGTCAAGACATATTGCTGGATCATCTTGAATGCAGTCACAGGGACGTAATCACCAGAAATGTTAGGGCCAAGGATTTTCTTGAGCCAGAGGGAGTGGCTATTAGACTCTCTTTGGTTGATGGACTGAAATGTGGACTCAGTGTTTGCTTAAGTTCAATGACCAATATTATCCTGGAATAATGAAGAGGATGGTGATCAGAAATAAATAAGGTGTTGGATGGCGTGTTATGTGACCTCTTCCCTGGCCTCACAGCTGAATCTGGAGGAGGGCCTGGAGCACCAGCCTTCGCCAAGGCCTCGTGGACATGCATTCAGAAGGCAGCACCAGATCCTTGTGAAACCCGCAGCCGCTGTCCTCGGCATCCTGGGAAGACGTTAACAGATGTCATCGTTGAAACGGGCTCCCTTATTTCAGTGAGAATAAGGGGACCCTGAAGTAGAAGAGGCCATGTGGTGAAGCAGTGATCAGAACATTTGAATCTGTAGAGATTTTTGACAGTGGTAAATGATCGTGGTACTTATAGATGGGAAAAAATGGGCACCCTCCTAGAATAGTGCCTGTCCCATGTAATGTGAAACTCTTCTTTTCACACTTCATTGGTGCATTGTAGTGGTCCATAATGGTGGGATTTGCTGACACATATTTGAACATGCACACAAAATAACCGTGAACTTTGGCCAATATCATTCCAATATTTCCCTTTTCCTCACCTCCTCCCCTGGTGCCTTGACTCTAGTGATCTTCCTTCAACTTTCATGATGAGACTCTCTTCCCAACTTTCCTTCCTTTCCCCCGTCTAGCTTTAACAGAGGAAAAACATACGGCCCTTAATTTTCTGAGTTTCTTATTTCCCTTAATGTTCTGAAGATCCATCCATCTTCCAGCATGACATAATTTCGTTCTTCTTTATGGCTGAATGAAATTCCAGTGTGCATATACCAGATGTTCTTTATCCATTCGTCCACTGATGTCACGTCGGCTGGTTCATGGGCATGTATGTGTCATTATAACATGATGAATTCGATTCGCTGTGATAAATACCAAGCAGAGGTAGAGCTGGGTCGCAGGGTGGTCCATGGCTACTCTTGGGGAGCCTCCATTCCGATTTCCGTGGTGGTTGTGCTGATTTACATGCCCACCAACAGGGTGAGAGTGCTCCTTTCTCTCCAATTCTCTCCTTGTAACACTCATTTCTGTTTGTATTCTTGGTGGTTACCTTTGTCACTGAAGTGAGATGAAATTTCAGGGTAGTCTTGACTTGCAAGTATTTTCATATATTTGTTGGCCACTCACATATTTTCTTCTAAGACGTGTCTGTTAAGTTAATTTAGTTTCCCATTTGGTAATTGGGTTATTTGATAATTGGGTTATTTAATAATTGTGGTTTTGATGTTAAGTTTTTTGAGTTCTTTATTAACATTCTAAATATTCATCCTCTTTTAGAAGAGCACCTCATAAAGATTTTCTCCCTTTACGTAGGTTCTCTCTTCGTATTCTAATTTTCGCCTTTGCTGTGCAGAACCTTCTTAATTTGATGCAGTCTTATTAGCTAACTTTTGGTGTTATCTCCTGAGCTTTGGCATCCTATTGAGAAAGTCATTGCCTCTGCCTGTAGGTTGGAGTATTGACTTTGTTTTTTCTTTGAAACTGCATAAATTCTGATCTAGTGCCTGGGTCTTTAATGCATTTTGAGTTGATTTTTTGCAGGGTGATCGATAGTTCAGGTCTCATTCTTCTGCATTTGGACAGGGGTGTAGAAGGACTGTTTCAGAGAGTAGATTTTAAACACTGGGGTGCAGAAGAACTTTTGCAGAGAGCAGAAGTTGGAGACTGAGGTGCAGAAGGACTGTTACAGAAAGCAGAGTTTGGAGACTGGGGTGCACAAGGATCGTTGCAGAGAGCAGAGTTTTCAGACTGAGGTGCAGAAGGACTGTTGCAGAGAGCAGATGTTGGAGACTGGGGTTCAGAATGACTTTTGCAGAGAACAGAGGTTAAAGACTTGGGTGAAGAAGAATCGTTGCAGAGAGCAGAGGCTGGAGACTGGTGCGCAGAAGGACTGTTACGGAGAGCAAAATTTGGAGACTTGGTTGCAGAAGGATCTTACAGAAAGCAGAGTTTGGAGACTGAGGTGCAGAAAAACTGTAACAGAGAGCAGAGTTTGGAGACTGTGGTGCAGAAGGACTGATATAGAAAGCAGAGGTTTGAGACTAGGGTGCAGAAGGACCATTACAGAGTGCAGAAGTTGGAGACTGTGGTACAGAAGGACTGTTACAGAGAGCAGAGTTTGGAAATTGGGAAGCAGAAGGACTGTTTCAGAGAACAGAGGTTGGAGACTGGGTTGAAGCAGGACCGTTGAAGAAAGCAGAGGTTGGAGACTGGGTTGAAGAAGAATGTTAAAGAGAGCAGAATTTGGAAACTGGGGTGCAGAAGTACCTTACAGAGAACAGAGGTTGGAGATTGGGGTGCAGAAGGAGTGTTAAGGAGAGGAGACGTTGAAGACTGAGATGCAGAAAGATTGTTGCAGAGAGCAGAGGTTGGAGAGAGGGGTGCAGAAAGACGGTTGCAGAGAGCAGAGGTTGGAGACTGAGGTGCAGAAAAACTTTTACAGAGAGCAGAGTTTGAAGAGTGAGGTGCAGAAGGATCATTGAAGTCAGGAGAAGCAACACACGGAGTTGCAGAAGAATCATTGTAGAGAGCAGTGGTGGAAACTGGGCTGCAGAAAGATCGTTACAGAGAGCACAGGTGGGCGACTGGGGTGCAGAAGGTCTGTTACAGAGAGAACAGGTTAAAGCCTGGGGTGCAGAAGGAATGCTGCAGAAAGCAGATTTTGGAGACTGGGGTTCAGAAGGACTGTTGCAGCGAGAAGAGTTTGGAGACTGAGATGCAGAAGGACTGTTACACAGAGAAGACGTTGGTGATTGGTTTGAAGAATTATGATACAGAAAGCTGAGGTGGGAGCCTGGGCTGCAGAAGGACCGTTAAAAAGAGCAGCGGTTGGAGAATGGCGTGCAGAAGGACTGTTTCAGAGAGCAGCGTTTGGAGACTGGGTTGCAGAATGCCTGCTACAGAGAGCAGAGGTTGGAGACTGGGTTGCAGAAGGACTGTTATAGAGAGCAGACTTTGAGACTGGGTTGCAGAAAGACTGTTATAGAGAGCAGAGTTTTGAGGCTTGGTTGCAGAAGGATCTTACAGAGAGCAGAGGTTTGTGACTGAGGTGCAGGACGACTGTTACAGAGAGCAGTGGTTGGAGACTGGGGTGCAGAAAGATCATGCAGAGAGCAGAGGTTTCAGATTAAGGTGCAGAAGGACTGTTACTGAGAGCAGAGGATGGAGACTGAGGTGCAGAAGGACAGTTACAGAGAGCAGAGTTTGGTGACTGAGGTGCAGAAGAACTGTTACAGATAGCAGAGGTTGGAGATACAGAGACCAGAGGTTGGAGACTGTGGTATACAAAGACTGTAACAAAGAACAGAGGTTGGAGAATATGGTGCAGAAGGACTGTTACAGAGAGCAGAGGTTGGAGACTGGGGTGCATAAGGATGGTTAAACTGAGCAGAGGTTGAAGACTTGAATGTAGAAGGACTGTTGCAGAGAGCAGAGGTTGGAGACTTGGGTGCAGAAGGACTGTTGCAGAGAGCAGAATTTGGAGACTGAGGTGCAGAAGGACTGTTACAGAGAGCAGAGTTTGTAGACTGGTGTGCAGAAAGACTGTTTTAGATAGTAGAGGTTTGAAACTGGGGTGAAGAAGGACTGTTGCAGGGAGAAGGTGTTGTTGACATGGGTGCAGAAGGACTTTTGCAGAGAGTAGAATTTGGAGATTGAGGAGTAGAAGACTGTTGCAGATAGCAGAGGTTGGAGACTGGGGTACAGAAAGACTAATACAGAAAGCAGAGGTTGGGGACTGAGGTGAAGAAGGACCATTAAAGACAGCAGTGTTTGAAGACTGCAATACAGGTGGATTGTTACAGAGAGCAAAGGTTGGAGACTGGAGAGGAGAAGAACTGTTTCAGAGTGAAGACGTTGGAGACTGGTTTGCAGAAGAACTGTTGCATAGAGTAGAGGTAGGAGACTGAGATGCAGAAAGACTGTTAAAAAGAGCAGTTTGAAGAATTATGATACAGAAAGCTGAGGTGGGAGCCTGGGCTGCAGAAGGACCATTAAAAAGAGCAGCGGTTGGAGAATGGCGTGCAGAAGGACTGTTTCAGAGAGCAGCGTTTGGAGACTGGGTTGCAAAAAGACTGATGCAGAGAGCAGAGGTTGGAGACTGGGGTGCAAAAGGGGGTTACAGAGAGCAGAGGTTTAAGCCTGGGTACAAAAGGGCTGTTACAGAGAGCTGAGTATGGAGACAGGGGTGCAGAAAGCTGTTTCAGAGAGCAGAGGTTGGAGCCTGGGTACAGAAGGGCTGTTACAGAGAGCAGAGTTTGGAGACTGGTTTGCAGAAGGATCGTTGGAGACAGCAGAGTTTTCAGACTGAGGTGCAGAAGGACTGTTGCAGAGATCAGATGTTGGAGACTTGGGTGCAGAAGGACTGTTGTAGAGAGCAGATGTTGGAGACTGGGATGCAGAAAAATTGTTGCAGAGAGCAGAAGTTGGACACTGGGGTGCAGAAAGACTGTTACACAGAGCAGATGTTGAAGACTGAGGTTAAGAAGGACTGTTACAGAGAGCAGATGTGGGAGACAGGGGTGCAGAACTGATACAGAGCAGAAGTTGGAGACTGAGGTACAGAAGAACTGTTACAGAGAGCAGAGGTTGGAGACTCGGGTGCAGAAGGATTATTGCAGAGAGCAGAGTTTTCAGACTGAGGTACAGAAGAACTGTTGCAGAGAGCAGATGTTGGAGATTTGGGTGCACAAGGACTGTTGCAGCGAGCAGAGGTTGGAGACTGGGTTGCAGAGGGTTTTTTGCAGAGTGCAGAGGTTGGAGACTGGGGTGCAGAAGAACTGATACAGAGAGCAGACTTTGGAAACTGCGGTGCAGGAGGTCTTTTACAGAGAACAGAGTGTGGAGACTGTGTTGCAGAAGGATCTTACATAGAGCAGAGTTTGGAGACTGAGGTGTAGAAACACTGTAACAGATAATAGGGGTTTGAGACTCAGGTGCAGAAAAATTGTTGCAGAGAGCAGAGGTTGTAGAAGGAGGTGCAGAAAAATTGTTACAGAGAGAAGAGAATGGAGACTGGGGTCTAGAAAGACTGTAGCAGAGAGCAAAGGTTGGAGACTAAGGTGCAGAGGGACAGTTACACAGAGCACAGGTTGGAGACTGGGGTGCAGAAGGACTGATACAGAAAGCAGAGATTGGAGACTCGGGTGTAGAAGTACCCTTACAGAGAGCAGATGTTGGAGAATGAAGTACAGAAAGACTGTTATAGAGAGCAAAGATTGGAGACTGGGGTGCAAAAGGACTGTTGCAGAGAGCAGAGGATGGAGACTTGGGATCAGTAGGACTGTGGCAGAGAGCAGAGGTCTCAGACTGAGTTGCAGAAGGACTGTTACAGAGGGAAGAGTTTTGAGACTGTGGTGCAAAACGACAGATACAGGAAGCAGAGGTCTGATACTGAGGTGCATAAGGACCCTTACGGAGAACAGCAGTTGGAGATTGCAGTTGAGAAGGACGGTTACATAGAGCAGAGGTTGGATATTGAGGTGCAAAATAACTGATGTAGAGACCCGACGTTGGAGACTGGGGTGCTGAAGGATCGTTGTGGCGAGCAGAGAATGGAGACAGGGGTGTAGAAGGAATGTTT